>NC_142603.1:32959669-33259669 GCF_041222555.1 Hakea prostrata
GGCACAACATGGGGACACTAATTATCAAGAAACTTTCATAATCCAATGGTCCATTTGGAAATAGATTAAGTAAATCACCAGCCTTATCTCAGCTTTGTAAATAAAGCAAGTTGGTGGTCAACAAATCATGGAAATGTGTAGTCAATGATCATGAGGGTGAATCAATCAAGCCATACGGTGAAAACATCAATGTAGGGGTTTAGAAGCTTCATGGCAAGGTGTAAGCAAGGTTGCAGCACCTTGACCATGGTCCCAACAGTAAACTAGAGAAAAGATGAGTGAGAAAGTGATTAGGAGAGAGAGTCATACCCTAAAAGTGGAACAATAAGGTAGGAATAAGTGGTTGGCAATGATTGATAAAGAAGACGCTTCACCACTACCAAGGAGGAGTTCCCGGGAGGCCTCTCACGCTCCCAGATGTTAAAGACGCGAGGATAGGGCTCCAGTCTCGAGGAATAAATAAACAGAAAAGAATATTCTAAGAATCTTTGAGTCTTGGCTCAGAGATTTGTTGGTCGATACATTTGGTCGATGGCATCGACCAACAGTATCGACCAAAACAAACTCCCGCAGAATTTTATAGATTAGTACAAAGCAACTTTAGGTGCGGACTTGGAGGGCTATACAAGGTCAAATTGCATGGGGTTTTCTCCTACAGTTCACCCAAGAGGTCTAGTTTCGGGAGTACCTTCGGATTATGCACAGGAGTCCGTTTGCTATTTCAACTGTCTCGCTCTTCATCAATGCGCAGATTCTAACTTAACACCGGTAATGTGCTCAAGGAAGGAGCAGCCTCATCAATGTCCATAAACCGGAATCCCGACATTACGTCATCAACCAGTAGGGCCCATAAGTCCCTCCTACCACCACTTCAGGTCTTTGGACCTACAAACATAACAATGACCGGTCGGGTCGTGGTTAGGTAAAAGCTGGATTTACAATTATGATTGATCGGGTTGAGTTTCCCGGGGATAGGAACTTGGCTTTCGGTCGACTCTTGACTAGTATTTTTGAGCACTTTGATGTGGACTTGGAGCATACACCCATGATTCAGGGTCGAGACTTAGGTGAGAACATCAGCTCATGGTCGATCCGGGAAGATGGGGCTCCATGATGCCGCCGGATCGGAGGATGAGGATGACACCGATGATGCATCGGGGAGATGATGACTCGGGAGGATGATAGTACTGATGATGATGGTGGTGGTGACGATGATAAGCATGGTGAGGATGATGATCAGGGTCATGAGGAGGCTCCAAGACATGAGGAGGTTCCCACTCCACGATTCATGAGGTCGGAGGTCCATCTCATGCGGCTTCCCGAGGGCTCCGATGTGGCTTCTCATCAGCCGTCCATTTACTCCATACTTGAGAGCATCGAGGCTAGACAGAGAGGATAGAATTACACCCGTGCACCCTTGGTGAGAGGTTTGCACGACTGGAGGAGGAGTTCAGATCTAGGAGGGGTTAGACAGATCGTCGGAGTCGATCACCTATATAGATAGTACTAGGAATTTTCTTTTATGCTATCTCGGATGTATCTCTTTTTCAGACTTGTAAAATTCTCCTATGTAATTAATGAAGATGAGTTATTTCATTTATATTATTGTGTCTTATTCATAAATCGAATTGTGCTCCAATATTTTGGTTTCCAATCCAAGTTATCTATTATTCGCTTCTAAGAGTACTTGAGTCACCTTCGGATCTCGTGACTGGAATGTTCCGTCACCGTTTTTGTGGTCTCGGGTTCCACTTGATCTTGGGCTCGATACCAATCATTCACATCCACCCAGCCGGTACCCCATTTGGAATACCCGGGATGTGATCCACACCCAAGGATCAATGATCTGAGGTCCATGCCACCCACATACACGGTAACATAATCATGAACTGTAACAATCAATGGTAAAAACAATTAATACTAAACAATATGTATAAGATAGGATTTAATATATATCATAGTGCGGAAGATAGATAATATCAGAATGTGGTAAAAATCATATCAGGGAGAGAAGGTGTGGTAGCCACTCTCTCAAAGCAGCAGAAAGTAAATGTAGTTAAGTACATGTCCAAGTATCACCAGAAGAATCCAAATACATGTTAATTTCAGGCCCGTATACTCCATAAACACACCGGGGAAATGGAGCACTACGCTAGGGATTCTTCTATACTAATAGTAGTCTCCTCAACAGTACGGATGAAGTAAACCCAACGCTGCCGCTCCCGCACAACTGTGGGGCTAACCCTTGTGCGGATAGTAATCCTCCTCGGCTCCAATATACAGTTCCTAACCGATTCCATTACCCGGAGGGTAGTATGTGGAATCATAGTCCGCCTCAAGGGAGGTGCCATCGTAGTCCTCGGTACCTGGAATATAATCTAAAAACATTTGCACAAAAAGGAATGAGTTCGAAGAACTCAAAGAAGCGATTATTCCATAATTAGAAATCATACACATTCAAAACATAGTATAATGCAATGTGATATGGAACATATGATGCAAATATGAGTCTAACTCTATGAATGCTAGTCTCTAGGGTAGACATGCTTTAAGTCATAGCTTCGTACTTCTTTGGGTCGTCAGTCACTCTCCCATTTCCATATGTTGGGAATGCCTGGGGAAGATCGGTAAAGTCATCAAAAACCGTGGTAAGGGGATCGGTCACCGCTCTCTCACATCACCATTTGGTCAAGTACTGGCGCATGTCACAGTAAGGCCTAGCCCAATGCAAGTCATCTACTCAGTCGGTCAAGTCAGATTCAGATACGTCCATTCCTCGCCCCCGGCGATCCTTTCCGGTATCCTTCACACTAGAGTCAGCGAAATCCCGGATTTCGGACTCATCAACCCTATTGGTCATCCACATATAGTAAACGGGAAGCTCTCACGTCCTCTCACGGATTGGTTACCGGTCTTGAGCGCCATGAGCCCAAGTCTATCCATATGCAACTCTTACCAATAAATGGCCCCTTTCAGGTATCCGTAGCATGGTTTATGTCCCCTACCGGATTGGTTATCGGCCTAGAGCGCCCATCCAACCATACACTACCACGGGTTGTTCGGTCTCAATGCCCTTCCGATTCGGGTCTGACACGACAAGGATAAACCTAGCCAACCAACTAGACAGTCCTATGTATGTCATCCAATAACCCGGGAGAGTCTCAATAGGCACCATCGGAGAACATCCCATACTATTCCCTCCGATGCCTAAGGACAGAAGTGTCAATAGAAAACTCCCCAATCCCAAATCAATACGTAAGCAATCACATAATCAAGTTCATCATCTTTCATGCATCCAATACATCTTATCATAAAAGTTAAAACATGATATTGAAATGAATAAGTGAACAAGAATAGTAATGTAACATGACAAGAGTATAAAGATGTCGATACTACTGTTCTAACACATATATAACAGTCTTATAAAGATTTAAAAGTAATCAAAAGGTTCCATTCATAAACAAGAACATAAATCATAAGTTGGTGATCTATATGTTTATGGAGATAACCATCCTTACCTTGGGTTGAATTGATGATGAATTGAGAGTACCAAGAAATAGTCCAAAATAATTGTTAAGGCCCTAAACAAACATCAATAATAAGTTAGAGAAGAAATTAGGAAGATTGGATATCAATTGGATCAAAACTGGCGAAGGTTGTTATTAGCAACAACTTTGGTCGATGGTATCGACCAAAAGGTCGACCAAAATTTCCTTCGGGACAGAATGATGGATTTTGGATGTTTTCATCCTATATTGGTTTTCCGGTGTTCGGATCAATCTGAAACTTGGAGGAACACTTAACAACAGTAGTAGGACACTATAAGTCAAGAAAATTATTCAATCCAATGGTCCAAACAAAAAGCCCCAATTTGAGCTAACAAGTTCAAGTGATAAACATCATGGCATGAGTTGGAATTGATTGCATTGATGAGGAATGGCATGTAATAGTTAAAAGAACTAATAAAAATTCGATTGGAATCATATAGAAGTGATAAACATGAACATAGCATGCCCTAGAACTCAGTTTGGTACAAAATTACATGATGTTAATAAAAGAATAGAGGAATACATAAGCTAGGCATGAGGTGGAGGCATAGCATCAATGGATGGCTAAGAAAGTCATAGGTTAATCATGTGTAGACACTTGAAGTGGTGGTTGCAAGGTTGCAGCACCATTTCCAATGTCTCACCAGCAAGAAAGGAAAAGAAAAGAGTAGAAAATGGTATGATAGAGAGTGGAATGGTGATTAATACCTTAGTGTGGAAGAAGTAGACAAGAATCAATAGTAAACAATGAGTTTTTGATGAGGTGCCCTTCACATTAGCCAAGGAGGTGCCTTGGGAAGGTCTCCCCGCAATTTCAGGTTTGAAAATGATTGCACAAGGCTCAAGGCTCGAGGTCATTATAAATAGAATGGGAATATTCCATGGAATCTTTAACTTGGCAGACTGGGAAACTTTGGTCGACGGTTTTGGTCGATGGTATCGACCAAAATGTTTCTCAACAGAAAAATAGGTTTAGTTCAGCAACTTCAAGTAGGGATTTGAAAGGCTATACAAGGTCAATTTGAGTGAGGTTTTCTTCCACAGTTCAATCAAGAAGTCTAGTTTCAGGGAATACCTTCGGATTGTGCATAGGAGGTCAATAGTTACATCAACGAGATTAATCTTCTCCGATGCGCAGACTTTCCTTAAACACTGATAATGCATTTAAGCAAGGGGTATCATCATCAATATCCATAGGCTCAGTCTCCGAATCATGATCATCAATCAGAATGGTCCATAGGTCTCTTCTACCACCGCTTCGGGTCTTCAAACCTGAATACAACAGTGGATCCGGGTTAGGGTCAGGGTTAGAATAGGGCTGGATATTACATTGGACCTACAAACAATCGGGTCACCGAGTCAAGGTCAGAGTTAGGTTAGGGTTGGGTTTCACAGTCTGGGTAAGCCGCATTTGTCTGATGGTCCTTGTCCCAATAGTGTACCACAATGCTCCAGTGACTGCATCTGCTCCCTCTAAATCCACCTCGAAGTGCTAGAAGACTAATGTCAGTAATCTCCCAAAGCAAAGGTTCCTCATACTCTGACGCGCCACTAGGTCTATCATGATGTTCTGTATGATGTAGGACAAGTCGATCTGAAATCCCATGTAAATACGATAGATGGCTACGGCCTCCATCACTGTAACCCTATAATGATGTCCGGCCTTCGGCATGATGTTTCGGCCCACAATATGACCGATAATCTACGCCAAATCCGTCATCTACCCATTGTTCCATGGAAGATAACACTCTGAGCTATCCAAAAGCATGGCACATATCTCGTGAAGCTCGTAGGACAGCAAGTAACGGTCCACCTCAGCCCCTAAGGGTATCCATAAGCACTAATGTGGATAGTAAGGCACCTGAAGAATCTATGCCAATGTCCTAGTGGAGAACCGGATCTATGTCTCCATGACCCTTCTCTCAAGAATCAGTTTGAAAGGATGACCCTGTCCTCTGGCCTCCTCGATAGACGTGAGCTTACTGAAGAACAACCTCACTAGCTCCGGGTAGACGGGCAAGTCCACCGTGAAGATATGGGTCCACCCTAAGGTGTCGAACCTCTGTCAGATCCTGAACAACCTCAGCTCATAAATGAAGAAGTCGCCCGTACTCTTGTGGAAGTACTCAAAGAATGCCTCATACAAGAACTCTGCCTACGGCGTATCAAATCTATCGAGCCGAAGTACCTCTGCTCTCGGCTGAGCTGGAACTCGACCTCTGCCTCGCCTAGCTCCAACTATCCAGCCTCGACCGCGTCCTCCACTTTGCATGATGAATGTCTATGGAAAAGACAAAAGACTTTGTTTGTTAGTGTTGTTCGAAAATTCAGCCATAAGGGCATTTTCATAATTTTCATCAAAATTGAAATTTTGGGGAAAATGCAAATTGAACATACTAGCTTGTGCGCAATACTTGGAGTTGCATGATTATGAAGTTTATTTGATGAAAATCGATCGAAATCTTGGTTTAAAGTCAAAAATTCAGCAAGAAGAATTTGGGGATTTTGCATTCTAGGTCAAAATTGGATTTTTGAAAATTCTGAAATTGGTGGAATCAAACTACATGTACACATCCACAATATCATTTTAAACATGTAGCATTTTATTTCGTGCGAAAACTCCAAGCGGTTTGTGAGAGATGAAATTTTTCTATGGATAGGTGATTTCAGTTGCGTTAGCGATGTGAAAATGCAAGATTGTGTTAGGACTTGTTGTCTAAGCATGGCATTGTGCTAACAACTCATGGAACATGTTTCTAAGTGTTCCTAAGCATGATTTATAACTATAGACACAAGTAAAACATGGATTGAAATGCTAACATGAGAAGATGCATTTAAGAGAGTAGATGATGGTTTACCTTGTATGATGAGTGAGTGAGTGAGTGTTGTAGAGTTGTTGTTGAAGCACCAATCTACTCTTGAAACACTTAGAAATGCTCTAGAACTTCTTCCCCAGAGCTCCCTCTTAAGTTTGCAAGGTTTGGAATGAGTTTGAATGCGGATTTGTGACTTAAAACCCTGATTTTCGGGTGTTGTGAGCATTGGTCGACTGGGTCAATCAACCAAGCAATCGACCAATGGACCTAGTAGCTCCAATTTCTGTTGAATTTTGGAAAAATGTGATTTTTGTCGTATAATTAATTGTTTAATAACTAAATGGATGTATTTGAGCATGATTTAAGATTTTGAATCATTTGGACTTGTGGACTATGATGAAACTTCAAAATTCGGTGTTTTTGACATTTCGATTTTTGCAGAATGGTTCTTTTGAGAAGTGGATGTGGTTAATCCAAAGGGTCACGAAGTGGCGGGATACCAATTGATGGTCATGATCAGCAGACCAACACTAGTGACCAAGGTACCCATGATGTTCCCGGTGCCCCGAACATCGGAAGTTTCCGCGATATTGCCAACATTATGGGCAATATGATGCAGCGACAAGTAGCCCAATTCAATCAGATCCTTGTAGGTCTCATGACTCGCACAATGAGACTCGTGCCAATGCCAACAGAATCCTCATGCCGCAGCTTCTAAATGCGGAAAGGCTGGCAAGAACTCCTCATACCTGTTTGATGGAGAGTTTCCTAAAGTTGCAATTTTCCAACTTCACCAGAGTGTCCAAGGATGCCTTGTTTCCTAACAAGTGGCTGCATGAATTGGAGAAAGCTTTCTGACACCTGCAATGTACTGAGCCCCAAAAAATTCTGTTTGCTGAGTAGAAGTTGCAACATGAAGTTGACACTCGGTGGACTTCCACTCGGCCTATTTTTGAAGGTTTGCATGCAGGCATTGTGTCGTGGGATTTGTTCAAGAAGGCTTTCTGCAAGAACTATTTTTCGAAAGTAGTGAAGGATGCGAAGGAGGCTGAATTTATGGCTCTTACGCAAGGACCTCTGTCTGTGTTGGAGTACCAACAGAAGTTTGAGGAGCTTTACTTCTTTACTCCTAACTCCTTGATGCTTAACAGTGCCAAAGAGAAGAGGTTCTTCAAGGGATTGCGACCTGCAATCAAGGCATATCTCACTATTCAGCCTATTGAAAGCTATGCTCAGGTGGTGTAGAATGCAAAGAAGTTGGAAGAAACTGAGAACGAGAATGCTAGAGTGCAGAGACCTTGGCAATCAAGGAATCCTGGATTCGCGGACCATATTGATAGGCGCTTTGTGAGACCTACGCCATACCCTACTCCAGCTTTTCAGCCTAGGAGTGTAGGTTAGAGTTCTGGATTTCAGCAGCCAGGCCAGTATAGTCAGTATGGCGGGAATCGACCACCGATGAATGCGAATGCTAGGCCCGTCAATGCTATTCCGAGGCCTTTGGTTCACAAGCCACTAGTTGCACCTATTTCTGTTGGACCTAGTAACCCTATTTGCTTCTACTATAAGCATCGGTCACTTTGCTCGATTTTGTCCTAAGAAGCCGTTCAGCAATGGCTCCTATAGTGAAGAGTACTCCTGCCCCTCCTTCTGGGAGAGTATTCAGTATTTCTGGTACTGAACAGAATGCGAATCATGAAGTGGATACATGTACTTTGATTGTTGCTTCTATTCCTGCATTTGTCAAATTTGATACGGGTGTTTCCCATTCGTTCATATCATCTGCATTCATCAAGAAGACTAACTTAACACCTAAGAATTTATCTAGTCGTTTATTAATTTGTACACCTACTGGACCCGTTGTGAAACTAGATAAAGGGTTAGTTAAGTGTCCTTTTTTGATTGGTGGGAAGAACTTGGAAGCCAATTTGGTACTTCTGGATATGAAGGATTTTGACATCATTTTGGGTATTGATTGGTTGACTGCCCATAATGTTGTAATTCTTTGTTCTTCAAAGAGAATTCAGTTTCAGATTAGTGGAAGTTCAGTTTTTGAATTCCAAGGCGAGAAAGGAAGAATTGGTAAGAAGACATTGTCCGCACTGATGCAAGTCTATGCATTAGTAGAAGGGATGCCATCTGAAGGAAAGGTTAAGGAAGGAAAGAAAGTTGAAGAAGTCAGGATTGTATGTGACTTCGTTGATGTCTTTCCTAATGATCTGTCAGGAGTGCCACTTGATAGGGAAGTGGATTTTTCTATTGATTTAATCCTTGGAGCTGCCCCAGTATCTAAGGCTCCATATAGAATGGCTCCTACCAAGTTGGAAGAGTTGCAAAAACAGTTGAAAGAACTCTTGGATAGAAGTTTCATACTGCCTAGTGTATCACCTTGGGGAGCCCCAGTCTTATTTGTCAAGAAGAAGGATGATAGTATGCGGCTGTGCATTGATTACCGTGAGTTGAACAAGCTGACCATCAAGAATAGATACCCGCTGCCTAGAATTGATGATCACTTTGATTAGTTGAAGGGTGCAGCAGTGTTCTCGAAGATTGATTTGAGGTCTGGATATCACCAGTTGAAAGTGAAGTCAAGTGATACTTTCAAGACGGCATTTAGAACAAGGTATGGGATTTATGAATTTTGAGTCAAGCCTTTCGGTTTAACTAATGCTCCTGTTGTGTTCATGGACTTCATGAATCGAGTATTTCATGATGTGCTTGATAAATTTGTGATAGTTTTAATCGATGACATCTTGATTTACTCGAAGAATGAAGAAGAGCATGCAAGGCATCTAGATTTCACTTTGCAAAGACTGCGAGAAAAGAAGCTTTATGCTAAGTTTAGCAAGTGTGATTTCTGGCTCAAGAGAGTAGTATTCCTTGGCCATGTGGTTTTAGCTGAAGGTATTTGTGTTGACTCTGAAAAGGTACAAGCAATTGCCGATCGGGAAAGACCGAAGACTGTGATGGAAATAAGGAGTTTCCTTGGGTTGGTAGGATACTACAGAAGGTTTATTGATAACTTTTCTAGGTTGGCTACTCCCATGACTAAGTTGACTAGAAAGGAAGAGAAGTTTGTTTGGTCTGACGCATGTGAGAAGAATTTCCAAGAATTGAAGGATAGATTGACAAGTGCCCCGGTTTTGACTATACCTGATAGTTCCGGCGGTTTGACAGTCTACACCGATGCGTCAAAGATTGGTTTGGGTTGCGTGCTAATGCAACATGGTAAGGCCGTAGCCTATGCTTCTCGGCAATTGAAAGATTATGAGCAAAATTACCCCACTCATGATTTAGAGCTTGCCGTTGTTGTCTTCGCTTTGAAGATTTGGAGACATTACCTCTATGGTGAGAAGATTTCTATTTTCACGGATCAATACTTCTTTACCCAAAAGGAGTTAAATATGAGACAAAGAGGATTGTAGGAATTAGTCTTTGATTATGACCGTGACATTCAGTGTCACCCTAGTAAGGCGAATGTGGTTGTTGATGCTCTTAGCAAGAAAAGTCAGAAGAAAGTACTAGACTTGAATGCTCTAAGTCAACCTGTCACATCCCCCCAGCCGATACCCTAACTGGCATACCCGGGAGTGTGATCCACAGCCCCAAAGTTCAAGTATCAAGGAAATCATCCTCCCACATACACAATAACATAATTATAAACAGGAAATAATCAAGGTTTTAATATTATAAATAAAAGATTCAAATCAGGAAATGAATAATCAATATAATCAAAGTGCGGAAATGATACCAGATGTAATCACATCAAAAAGAAGTAGAGAGAGGCGGAAACTCACTCTGCAGATACAGCGGAACGTAGTACGTAAGTCTAAGAAGAATTACAATTGTTTCTAAAGAAAAGCAAGAATAGAATGTTCAAAGTAAACTGCGCATTTTCTAATTTATAGATGACATCTTCAAAATAGTGGACTTCATCAATCCAACATAGATGTTCCAGCTCTACATTACGTCTAATCGTAGTACGCAATGTGATCACTCGAGGGATCATCCGGGTAATCTTCATAGACGCCAGTAGCTTGCGTGAAGTACGCTTCATCGGTTTGCGCTTCATTGTACTATCCTTCATAGTAGTCAGAACCTGTAGAATAATATAACAAAAAGATTGCACAAAAAGGAGTGAGTTTGAATGAACTCAGCAAGGCAAGTTAACTCATAACAACATAAATAACATGCGGCAGAACATAAGAAGATGCAATGCTGTATGAAATAGATAATGTATGTATGCATCTAAACTTTATGTATGCTGGTCTCTATTGGTAGACATGCTTTAAGTCATAGCACCATACTTCTTTGGGTAGGTCTCAGTCACTCGGCTCCGGTTGGTAGTGGGTCCGTCATCCCTCTCGGACAATCCATGGTTGGGGGTTAAGTCACCGCTCTCTCACATCACCATTGGTCTAAATACTGGCGCATGTCAAGGTAAAGCTTTGCCCAATGCAAGCCATCTACTCAGATCCAGATACGTCCATTCCTCCCCTCTCGGGATCCTTTCCGGTATCCTTCACACTAGAGTCAGCGTATTCCCTCTCGAACTACGGACTCATCAACCCTATTGGTTATCCACATATGGTAAACTGGAAGCTCTCATGTCCTCTCACGGGTTGGTTACCGGTCTTGAGCGCCCATGAGCCCAAGTCTATCCATATGCAACCCTACAATAAATGGCCCCGACAATGTTATTCCTGTCCTCTCACAGGTTGGTTACCGGTCTTGAGCGCCCATGAATCCCCATTGCTGCCACTGGTCGTTCAGTCTCAATACCCCTCCGATTAGGGTCTAATATAATGGGGAAATCCTAGCCAAACACTACTAGACAATCCTAGGTATGACAACCAATGATTTGGGAAAGCGTTAATGGGCAACCCCAGAAACATCCCATACTATTTCCGGTAAGTCCAAGGACAGAAGTGTCGAAAGGACACTTCCCAATCCCAAATCATACCTAATCAAACACATTCTCAGATCAGCCATGAAATACAAAATCAACAACTCATCATACAAAGAGAATGTAAAAGCATAATCAAATCATTAGACCATATGTAGTAATAAGCATTTCATATAATCTTGAATAATGAAACAGAAGACATAAGTGAAATGCTAATGTACTTACAGTAGTACATCAGAAGTATAAAATACAAGAACATAAACTCAAAGTTTCTTAAAGTAGAAACCAGAGAGTTTGCGATATATGTTATTATGAAATAACTGCCCTTACTTTGATTATCGCCGAAGACAATCCAAAGATCAAAGAGAGACTCCAAACTTAGCAAATAAACCCCTAACAATCATAGATATAACATTAGGAAAGATGCCTAAAGGATCAGAGAGCAAACGAATCAAACTGAGCGTAAAATGAATCTATTGACATCATTGGTCGAGTGCTTGGTTTACTGTCCGAGTCGACCAACCGAGTCAGTACGGAAATGCAAAAAACTAGATTGGTCATAACTTCTTCGTTTGAAGTCGGATTGATCCGAAATTCAAAGGGGAACTTCCTAGAAAATATTAGAACTACATAGGAAGCTAAAATCATCAAGTTAAGGTCAACAGATGGGTTCTTGATCTAAACCAAGAAGTTAGGGTTTCAATCTTATGGCTCTCATGAAAAGGCTAGGGTTACAAGATGAAAGGGAATAATTGCTAACAAGAAAATCATTGAAAGAGATTTTAGATTAACATAAATATAACTCATGTGGTTACCCTCACATGGGAGGTTACCCAAGGGTTCCAAAAAGATCAAACAAGGGTCAGGGTTTCATGAAAAATTCCGGGTTAGGGTCAAGATCACGATGATGATCATAGATCTCAAGGAATAGAATGAGATCATGGAATGGATGGTTGCAAGAATGCAGCATCTTCTTCCTGATCTCACTCAAGAATAAGATCAAAGAAAGAATAATTTAAAATTCAGAAGAGATACTAACCTTGAATTGACAAATCAGAGATGAGAGGCTTCATATCTGCAGAGGAATCTTCAAAATCACCAGAAAGAGTCTTGGAAAGGTCTTCCCACGTTCACAATGTGTTTAGGAGGCAGCCGTAACTAAGAAAATCGAAGTAGGTTTAAATAGAGAGTGAAAAACCCTAAAATCGGATTTTCTATGATTTAACACACAGTTGGTCGACTGCTTGGTCTACTAGCCCAGTCGACCAATGAGTCGACCAATCAGGTCAGTAAGGTTCAAACAGGGAATTGAAGGATTAAATGGACACTAAACCTCAAGGGCTTTTGCACACACATCAAGTGACATACCTTGTGTGTAGAAATGCTTTCAAACCAAGTTAGATAATACTCCAAGTCCTTCAACTAATCTCATCTTCATCAAGCTGCAGCTTTCCTTCTAGATTTGCATAGACTTCCAAGTATGGAACTCCATCATCAACATCCATGGGTTCAGAGTCAAACACCATGTCTTCTACTGAGATGGCCCATAGTTGTCTTCTTCCTTTACTCTGGGTCTTCGGACCTAAAAACAATAGGGTTTCCGGGTCAAGGTCAGCGTTAGGTTAGGGTTGGGTTTCACACAACCTTTGAAATCCAGCCCAAAACCTAAATTAGACACCCTATTTTTTTTGGATAAAGAAGAACTTGTTTGATGTTTGACCTTGAAGTTGGACCTTGAGTATGGTGTTGATATGTTTAGAAGCTCCTAGGAAGTCAAGTCGAACCCCTCCCTTAGTGTAGATGTAAAGGCCTGAAGTGAAGGAAGAAGGCTTGTAAGCCATCTCAGTTGAAGACATGGTGTTCGACTCCGAACCCATGGAGTTAGACAATGATGCCCCATACTTGAAGACCTTAATTGATCTAGAAAAGAGACTACGCCTTGATGAAGAGAAGATTGGTTGATGACCTTAGAGCTTGGTTAGATATGATTCGAAGCCATTTTTCCATGCTAGGTAAGTTGTAGTTTATGTGTTTAAAGTTTCGTTTGATTCCGAGTAGTGAAAAACCCTCAAATCCCTGTTTCCGGCTAAGTTGACAGTGCGGGTTGATCGCTGGGTCGACCGGGTCGATCTACCCACCAATCAACCCAAGGATGCTTGAACTTAAGAAGAATCTTCTATTTAGGGTTATATTGCTATATATACCATAGGACTTCGTGTTTGTAGTATCCTTAGCCTCCAAAACACTTAGAGAACGAAGGGAACTCATCTCCAAGCCTCCATTGGTGTGGAAGAAGATCTACACTAAACTCTCAAGCTTTCTCTCTCTTATTCTTCAATCAAAGGTTAGTAATCTTACTTCTATATTATTGATTTATTCTTTCCATGATCTTTCTCTTCTCTAATCTGAGATTATGAAGAAGATGTTGCATCTCTGCAATTGTATCTTCTACAATCTCCATTCATTCTCATACTATGATCATGATAATCAATTCTTACCATGATTCTTATGTATTCTACATGCATCTATGATCATATTCTTATTTCGATTTCTTCTAGCGTTATAGATGTATTCTTATGATTATTCATACCTCTGATCTACTGTATTCATGTACTAGAATGAGATCTCATCATCTCTAGTTCATCTCTTTCATTCATAGCATGTTTTCAATGAAAACTATGTTTTCTACCAAATTAGAAAGTATGATTCTAAATTAGTAAGTATTTATTTTGATCAGTGTTTGATGTCTAAACTATGCTTTTTAGTCTTAGATTACTGTTTTAGAGATTCTCTCCAAGTTTCGTAGCATTCCGGATTGTGTAGGATAGGTTTCGGATAAAAATTCTTATTTTTGACCCGTCTCACATTGGGTCGATTGCCTAGGTCGGAGACCAATCAACCTAGACCAATCAACCCGCGAGTGACAACCCGTTGATCCGTTAGACCCAGCCTAACCTTGACCATGACCGGAAACCTTGTTGTTTGTAGGTCCGATGACCCGAAGTAAAGTAAGAAGTCAGCTTTGGGCCATCCCAGTAGAGGACTTGGTGTCTGGCTTTGAATCCATGAAAGTTGATGATGAGGTTCTATTTATGGAAACTGAATCCTGATGAAGATCTAATTAGTTGATGGACTTGGAGTGCTCTCTATCTTGGTTTGAAGGCATTTCTACCTATTAGGTAAGTCACTTGACTTGTGTGCAAAACCCCTTTAGGATTGGATTTGATCCGGACCTTCAATTCCCTGTTTTGGTCTTCTTGTCGACGCATTGGTCGACTGATTGGTCGACTGGGCCAGTCGACCAATCCACTCGACCAATGAGTGCTGTCTTTGGCAATTAGGTTGTTCTTGCTCTATTTAAGTCCAACCTCGAGTCCACTTCGTATTTGCTGCCTCCAAACCCTCTGGAACGAACCAAAGACCTCTCGCAAGTCATCTCTCTTGCATCCTTGGTGTTTTCTTGACGGATCTTCGTCGAAACTCTTCTTTTTGCATCAAAAGGTATGTCTACTCTCTCTTCTTCTCCTCCATCTTTGTTTTTCTTTCCTTTTTGAGTTGAGACAGTAGAGGAGATGCTGCATCCTCTGTTGCAAACATCTCTGAACATGTTCTCATGATCATCCTAAGGATTTAAGGCTAGAACAATGATCTTAACCATGATCATTGCAAGCTTTTGAAGGATTCATGATCAAACCATGATTTAATCTTTGTTAAACTTCTAATCTGAATTCTGATCTCTTTGGATCTTCTTTTGATTGATCATGTTAGTAGTAATTACTGTGTTTTCTTTCCATGATCCATAATCTATAGATTTCTAGATGTTCTCTTCTACCATACTATGTGTTCTTCATGATGCATGATAGTTACATATATGGTAGGTTTTATTTCCTTATTTAGATTTATGCTTCTAAGCCTTATTCCATGAAGACCTATGTATGTTCTCATGTTTTCATTACCAAAAGCAATGATCCATCCTCCTATTGTTCTTGTCTTTGTTTTCTATTTCAAATTCATCAAGATCCATGTTTGAGTTAATTATGGTAACTTTTTGTTTCCTAATTTGGATCTTGATATCTTGATTTGATTAGTGTTTTGAGGTCCCCTATATGTTAGAATACTACTGATGTAGTCTACCCCTTGATTAGTACCCTTTTGAACCACCAAATTCGGATTCCATATCTTAAAACTCTGATTTTATAGGCTACTGTCTGCATTGGTCGACTGATTGGTCGACTGGACCACTCGACCAATCCACTCGACCAATGAGTACAGCAACTCCAGATTTGGTCTGTTTCGGATGTTTTGATATCTTTGCTGTTAGGGATCTTTCCTAATATGTTGTATATACTTGTTTAGGACCTTCTTCTCAAGTTTGCCAAGATCTTACTTGATTTCTTAGGATTCCTTTGCGAGTTATAAAAGGTAAGGATGGTTATTTCCTTAATTACATAGATAGCATGAATCTAGTTTCTATATTTGAATATCATTAATATGTTTCCTAAATTAGATTCTTACAATGATATACTACTGTTGCATAACTTTGATTACAGTAGCATTACTTATTCATATTAAATTGATTCATGTATGATTTACTTACCGATGTTATACAAGTGATTGTAATTACTGATTTCTTTCCATATATGAAGTTACCATATATGTGATGATATGAATTGATGCATGTGTATGCTTAAGTATGGTTTGGAAAGGAGAGGTGTCCTTTCGACACTTCTGTCCTTGGACTACTACGGGAATATTATGGGATGTTTCCGGAGATGCCCTCTGGACACCTTCCTAAACTGTTGGATGACATATCTAGGATTGTCTAGTAGTGTTTGGCTAGGATGTCCTGTTATGTCGGACCCTAATCGGAGGGGTATTGAGACCGAACGACCCGTGGTAGCAATGGGGATTCATGGGCGCTCAAGACCGGTAACCAACCCGTGAGAGGACAGGAATCACATTGTGGGGGCCATTTATTGGTAGGGTTGCATATGGTTAGACTTGGGCTCACGGGCGCTTAAGACCGGTAACCAACCCGTGAGAGGACGTGAGAGCTTCCCGTTTACCATATGTGGATGATCAATAGGGTTGATGAGTCCGTAGTCCGAGTTGGTTGGTGCCATAGGATACGCTGACTCTAGTGTGAAGGATACCGGAAAGGATCGTCAGGGACGAGGAATGGAAGTATCTGGATCTGACTTGATGTAACTAAGTAGAAGACTTGCATTTGGCTAGGTTTTACCTTGACATGCGCCAGTACTTATACCAAATGGTTGTGAGAGAGTGTGTTGACTTAACCCCCGCCAAGGTTTGTCCCGAGGGATGAAGGACCCATTACCAATCGGCTGCTCAAGACCGGTGAAATGATCCGTGAGAGAATCCAAGATATCTTAAATGGTTGAGGATGTGAGTGGACTTTCCTAAAGAAGTACGGTGCTATGGCTTAAAGCATGTCTACCAATAGAGACCAGCATCCATAGAGTTAGATTCATTCATTCATTGTTTGTCTCATATCATATTGCATTTATGTTTGTTCTGGAATTCTGCCATTTATGTTATTATGGATTTTAATCGCCTTCTTGAGTTTCTTTGAAACTCATTCCTTTATTGTACAATGTTGTTAGACTATCCTGCAGTCTTGAGTATTATGACGGTCCCTATGAAGAAGCGCAAGGCGAAGAGACATATCTCCGGGAAGGTGATTGCGGTTACCACAATTACTCGAAGATCCCGCGAGTGGTTATGCTCCGTACGATGCTTAGTCCGACCATTGAGTGGAAGCGTCCTTGTGCTATTTATGAGATTTACACCTACAAGGATGTTGTCTATAAAGTGGAGAATAATTTAGTTACCCAATGTACTTGTTACTGGGATTAGATTTTTGTCTAGTTTATTCTTTTAGAGCTACTTTTCCGCTGGATGTAAAGTGGGATTTTTGCTTCACTTTACTTATCTGATTGATACTCTGATTATATCTATTATTCTGATTCAGTTATGATTCATTCTTTCTTTATTGAATCTATGATTTATCTTCCGCACTCATGTTATGATTGTTCATGATTATGTTATTGTTTATGTGGGAGGTTGATCACTCGATACCTGATCTTCGGGCTGTGGATCACACTCTCGGGTATGCCGGATAGGGTACCGGGCTGGGAGGGCGTGACGATTGGGTATCGAGCCCAAGGTTCGAGGAGATCCTAACCACAAAAGACAACAACTGAACATTCTCGAGTCATTGATCTGAAATGACTCATCTACTCTTAGAAGTGAATAATAGAACACTGAATTAGAAACTTGACCTTTGAGGCATAACAGAACATTTCTGAATAACATACCATAATTATACTTGAACAAATGACATTAATGCAAGGAAAAGAAAGTTGCATAACATACAATAATTAAAGAGAAACAAAATGAACTTCATTAATTTCAAAAGTTTTTACAAGGATTACATCTGAAATGCATAAATGGAAAATCCTAAGGTACGGTCTATCTAGGTGATCTACTCGATCTCTCGTATGCTCGAACTCCTCTCGCTAGCTGAGTCACCCGATGCTCTATCCTATCCCGTCGTGACTCCATCCTCTCGTACATCTGCTCTGTCCGACCTCCATTCTCTCTAGCATGGAAGTCATCGATCTCATCTGTGCACCAAGATCCGAAGTCTCCGGAACCGCATGCGAAGGGCCACCTACCTCGAAGTGTGATGAAGGAAACTCGTGATGCACGGGCTCAGCCTCGCGCATATCTGCATCATCTCCGGCCCGATCATCACTATCGGGACCGATATCCTCTCCTCCATCCTCTCGATCCCCGATCCTCATCCTCCGATTCATCATCATCCTCACCCTCGGGACCAGGAGATCTCTCCGACGATGTAGTCTCATCCGACGAATGGTCCGAGTCCCAATGGGGTATCCCCGTGATCTAGTGTCCATCGGTGTATCCTCGAAACTCACCCCGAAATGCCCGAAGATCAAGGTCGGTAGTCTCCCATAGCAAAGGTTCCGCATGCTAGGCCGCAGAACTAAGTCCAAGCATGACCTCGCTGAATGATGTAGGAGAGATCGATCTCGAAGCCCATGTAGATGCGGTAGATGACCAAGGCCTCCATCACTGTGACCCGATGGTGATGTCCGGCTTTCGGCATGATGTTTCGGCCGACTATGCGACCGATAATACGTGCAGAACCCGTCATCCGTCCGCTAGTCCACGGTGTGTAGCATCGACGGCTATCCCATAGCGTAGAGCATATCTCGCGAAGCTCGTACGGCATCAGATGGCTGTCCAGATCTGCTCCTGCAGGTATCCACACACACTGCTGTGGATAGTAAGGGACCCGCAAGATCTCAGCCAATGTCCGGGTAGAGAAGCGAATCTGAGTCCTGGAAGACCACCGCTCCCCGAGGACAAGTCTGAGTGGATGTCCCTGGCCCCGAGCCTCCTCTGTGTAAGTAAGGTTGCTGAAGAACAACCTCACTAGCTCCGGGTATACCGGCAAATCCTCGGTGAAGAGATGAGTCCACTGCAAAGTGTCGAACCTCTGCCGAATCCTAAAGGCTCTGAGCTGGCGTAAGTGAAGTAGACGCCCCATCTCGATGTTACAATAGCTGAAGTAGGCCTCGTACAGGAACTCGGCCTGTGGTGTGTCAAACATGTCCGGTCTCCTAACCTCCTCTCTAGGCTCGAAAGGAACCTGACCTCTGCCCCTAAGAGCACCTACGATGCGACCACGACCTCTACCTCCTCCTCGCCCTCCCCTCTGCATGGTGTATCTGTGAAAGAGACAAGAGACAATTCCAATTAGTGCTATTTTAAGATTTGAGCCAAAAGGGTATTTTCGTAATTTTTCGGAAAATTTCAAATTTGGGGGAAATTTGATTTGAACATACTAGCATGTGCCCAATACTTGGAATTTCATGTCTATGAAGTTGTTTTGATGAAAATCGATCGAAAACTTGGATTAAAGCGAAAAATTCAGCAAGAAGAAATTTGGGGATTTTGCAATTTAGGTCAAAATTGGATTTTTGAAAAGTTGAAATTGGTTAAATCAAATTGTATGGACCTATCTACAATGTCATCTTGAGCATGTAGCATTTGATCTCGTGCGAAAATTTCAAGCGGTTTGAGAGAAAACGAAATTTTTCTAAAGATATCGATTTCGGTATAAAACTTTGCGAGATGAGCACCAATGTGTTAAAACTTGTTGTCTATGCATGGCATTGTGTTTAAAACCTAGGGAATATGTTTCTAAGCATTCCTAAGCATGATTTCTAGCATTGGATACAAGTAAAGCATGGTTTTATTGAAATGCAAGCATGAGAAGATGAAAATAGAAGGAAGAATGAGAGATTTACCTTGTTTGTGAAGATGGTGTGTTGTGGTGTTGTTGTTGAAGCACTAAATCACCTCAAGAACACTTGTGGGAACTCTTGGAGATTTTCCCTAGAGCTCTCTCACCTTTGGAAGAAGTTAGAATGAGGTTGGAATGTGAAAATGAGGCTTATAATGCGAATTTTCGCATTGTGTCTTCATTGGTCGACTGGGTCACTCGACCAATCACTCGACCAATGGTCACAGTGACCTCATTTGCTGTTGATTTGGAAAATGTGATTTTTGCCTTATGGAATATTGTTTGATGACTAGATGGATATATTTAAGCATGATTTAAGTTTTCAAATCATTTGGTCAAGTGGATTTTTGATGATTTTAAGTAAAGAGTGGAAGCAAGTTGTTGATGATGTTCTTGGATATCTTGCTTCTGATTTGGAAACCAAGGTGACACACTAGGTGGGAAAAGTTAAGGAAGAGAAGGGAGTTTCACCTTGGGGAGCTCCGGTCTTGTTCGTCAAGAAGAAAGACGGTAGTATGCGCTTGTGCATCAACTACCGTGAGTTGAATAAGTTGACTATCAAGAATAGATATCCGTTGCCCAGAATCGATGATCTCTTCGATCAGTTGAAGGGTGCAGTTGTGTTCTCGAAGATTGACTTAAGGTCCGGATATCACCAATTGAAAGTGAAGTCTAGTGATATCTTCAAGACAGCTTTCCGAACGCGGTATGGTCACTACGAGTTTAGAGTCATGCCCTTCGGATTGACCAATGCTCCTGCGGTGTTCATGGACCTCATGAACCAAGTATTTCATGATGTGCTTGATAAGTTTGTGATTGTTTTCATTGATGACATCTTGATCTATTCGAAGAGCGAAGAAGAGCATGCGAGTCATCTAAGTTTCACTTTGCAAAGGTTGCGAGAAAGAAGTTGTTTGCTAAGTTTAGCAAGTGTGATTTCCGGCTTAAGAGAGTGGTATTCCTTGGTCATGTAGTTTCAGCCAAAGGTATTCGTGTCGATCTCGAAAAAGTCCAAGCTGTGGCTGATTGGGAGAGACCGAAGTCGATAACGGAAATAAGAAGTTTTCTTGGATTGGCGGGTTACTACCGAAGGTTTATTGAGAACTTTTCTCGGTTGGCTGCTCCTATGACTAAGTTGACCAGGAAAGAAGAGAAGTTTGTTTGGTCTCGACGCTTGTGAGAAGAATTTCCAAGAGTTGAAAGATAGATTGACAAGTGCCCCGGTTTTGACTATACCCGATAGTTCCGGTGGTATGACAGTTTATACCGATGCGTCAAAGATTGGTTTGGGTTGTGTACTGATGCAACATGGCAAGGTCGTAGCCTATGCTTCTCGGCAATTGAAGGATTATGAGCGGAATTACCCCACTCACGATCTAGAACTTGCCGCCGTTGTCTTTGCTTTGAAGATTTGGAGACATTATCTTTACGGTGAGAAGATTGCCATTTTCACGGATCATAAGAGTTTGAAATACTTCTTTACCCAAAAGGAGTTGAACATGAGACAAAGGAGATGGTTGGAACTAGTCTCCGATTATGATTGTGATATTCGGTATCATCCTGGGAAAGCAAATGTTGTTGCTGATGCTCTTAGTAGGAAGAACCAGAAGAAGACTTTGGATTTGAATGCTTTGAGTTTACCATTGTGGTCTTCTATTGAGAGTTTTGGTTTGGAAATCGTCCCCGAGAATTCCGATTTTATTCTTTCCGCCATGACGGCAAGATCTGGTCTTAGAGATAAGATTGTTGCTCTGCAGAGTTACGATCAAGAGTTTTTGATCAAAGTTGAGAAGATTTCTTCGAATCTCGAGTCGGACCCCGACTTTGGTATATCCATGGATGGTGCTTTGTTGTTTAGAGGAAGACTGTGTGTGCCTGCAAACGAAGAAGTTAAGAAAGAAATATTGAAGGAAGCACACCAGTCGGTCTTTCTTTCAGTACACCCGGGAAGCACCAAGATGTACATGGACTTGAAGGAACATTTTTGGTGGATTGGTCTAAAGGCGGATGTTGATGATTTTGTTGCCAAGTGTGAGACTTGCCAACGTGTGAAAGCCGTTCGACAACCTCCATCTGGATTACTTCAGCCTCTTCCTATTCCTAGTTGGAAGTGGGAGGATATCTCCATGGACTTTGTGACTAGCTTGCCTCGGACAAGTAAAGGCAATGACACTTGTGTGGGTGATTGTTGATAGGTTGACCAAATCAGCCCATTTCATTCCTATGAAGATCACTCATACTACGGATAAGCTAGCAAGGCTTTATGTGGATAATGTGGTTCGTCTGCATGGTGTGCCATTGAGTATTGTTTCGGATCGTGATCCTAGGTTCACCTCAAGGTTTTGGAATAGTTTGCGAAGGCCTTGGGAACCCAATTGAACTTGAGTACAGCTCATCATCCACGGTCGATGGACAATCCGAGCGGACAATTCGGACATTGGAAGACATGCTCAGATCTTGTGTGGTGGATATGGGTGGTAATTGGGATGAACACCTAGCTTTGGTTGAGTTTGCCTATAACAACGGTTATCAAGCAACAATAGGCATGGCTCCATTCAAGGCTTTGTATGGTAGTACTTGTAGGACACCTTTGTCTTGGGTGAGACAGTTGAAAGAAAAGTCTTAGGTCTAGAGATGATTGAAGCTACAAGTGCTATGGTAGATATGATAAGAGAAAGGATTAAGTCCGCTTGATCGAGACAAATCTTATCTTGATAAGAGAAGGACCGATTTGGAATTTCAAGTTGGAGAGAAAGTCTTTCGAAGGTCTCACCAATGAAGGGTGTGATGAGATTCAATGTTAAGGGAAAGCTTAGCCCTCGTTACATTGGACCTTTCGAGATTTTGGAAAAGGTTGGACCCGTTGCGTATCGATTAGCATTACCTCCGCCTCTTGCTGGTGTGCACAATGTGTTTCATATTTCGATGCTCCGAAAATACATAGAGAATCCGGAACACATTTTGCAGCAAGCACTGAAGGACTTAGTGCTGATTTGACCTATGATGAAGAACCGGCCGAAATCTTGGATAGGAAGGACAAGCAGCTGCGGAATCGCGCCATTCCTTTGGTGAAGATTCGGTGGAAGAACCATACCCCTGAAGAAGCTTCTTGGGAGAAGGAAGAAGATATGAAGGAGAAGTTTCCATACCTCTTTGGAAGCACAGATACGCTTTCAATTTCGGGGACGAAATTTCTTTAAGGGGGGAGAATGTGAAACCCCAGCCCTAACCTTGACCCGGAAACCTTGTTGTTTGTAGGTCCGATGACCCGAAGTAAAGTAAGAAGTCAGCTTTGGGCCATCCCGGTAGAGGACTTGGTGTCCGGCTTTGAATCCATGAAAGTTGATGATGAGGTTCTATTTATGGAAACCGAATCCGATGAAGATCTAATTAGTTGATGGACTTGGAGTGCTCTCTATCTTGGTTTGAAGGCATTTCTACCTATTAGGTAAGTCACTTGACTTGTGTGCAAAACCCCTTTAGGATTGGATTTGATCTGGACCTTCAATTCCCTGTTTTGGTCTTGCTGTCAGCATTGGTCGACTGATTGGTCGATCGGGCCGATCGACCAATCCACTCGACCAATGAGTGCTTGTCTTTGGCAATTAGGTTGTTCTTGCTCTATTTAAGTCCAACCTCGAGTCCACTTCGTATTTGCTGCCTCCAAACCCTCTGGAACGAACCAAAGACCTCTGCAAGTCATCTCTCTTGCATCCTTGGTGTTTTCTTGACGGATCTTCGTCGAAACTCTTCTTTTTGCATCAAAAGGTATGTCTACTCTCTCTTCTTCTCCTCCATCTTTGTTTTTCTTTCCTTTTTGAGTTGAGACAGTAGAGGAGATGCTGCATCCTCTGTTGCAAACATCTCTGAACATGTTCTCATGATCATCCTAAGGATTTAAGGCTAGAACAATGATCTTAACCATGATCATTGCAAGCTTTTGAAGGATTCATGATCAAACCATGATTTAATCTTTGTTAAACTTCTAATCTGAATTCTGATCTCTTTGGATCTTCTTTTGATTGATCATGTTAGTAGTAATTACTGTGTTTCTTTCCATGATCCATAATCTATAGATTTCTAGATGTTCTCTTCTACCATACTATGTGTTCTTCATGATGCATGATAGTTACATATATGGTAGGTTTTATTTCCTTATTTAGATTTATGCTTCTAAGCCTTATTCCATGAAGACCTATGTATGTTCCCATGTTTTCATTACCAAAAGCAATGATCCATCCTGCTATTGTTCTTGTCTTTGTTTTCTATTTCAAATTCATCAAGATCCATGTTTGAGTTAATTATGGTAACTTTTTGTTTCCTAATTTGGATCTTGATATCTTGATTTGATTAGTGTTTTGAGGTCCCCTATATGTTAGAATACTACTGATGTAGTCTACCCCTTGATTAGTACCCTTTTGAACCACCAAATTCGGATTCCATATCTTAAAACTCTGATTTTATAGGCTACTGTCGCATTGGTCGATTGATTGGTCGACTGGACCACTCGACCAATCCACTCGACCAATGAGTACAACAACTCCAGATTTGGTCCGTTTCGGATGTTTTGATATCTTTGCTGTTAGGGATCTTTCCTAATATGTTGTATATACTTGTTTAGGACCTTCTTCTCAAGTTTGCCAAGATCTTACTTGATTTCTTAGGATTCCTTGCGAGTTATAAAAGGTAAGGATGGTTATTTCCTTAATTACATAGATAGCATGAATCTAGTTTCTATATTTGAATATCATTAATATGTTTCCTAAATTAGATTCTTACAATGATATACTACTGTTGCATAACTTTGATTACAGTAGCATTACTTATTCATATTAAATTGATTCATGTATGATTTACTTACCGATGTTATACAAGTGATTGTAATTATTGATTTCTTTCCATATATGAAGTTACCATATATGTGATGATATGAATTGATGCATGTGTATGCTTTAGTATGGTTTGGAAAGGAAAGGTGTCCTTTCGACACTTCTGTCCTTGGACTACTACGGGAATATTATGGGATGTTTCCGGAGATGCCCTCTGGACACCTTCCTAAACTGTTGGATGACATATCTAGGATTGTCTAGTAGTGTTTGGCTAGGATGTCCTGTTATGTCGGACCCTAATCGGAGGGGTATTGAGACCGAACGACCCGTGGTAGCAATGGGGATTCATGGGCGCTCAAGACCGGTAACCAACCCGTGAGAGGACAGGAATCACATTGTGGGGGCCATTTATTGGTAGGGTTGCATATGGTTAGACTTGGGCTCACGGGCGCTTAAGACCGGTAACCAACCCGTGAGAGGACGTGAGAGCTTCCCGTTTACCATATGTGGATGATCAATAGGGTTGATGAGTCCGTAGTCCGAGTTGGTTGGTGCCATAGGATACGCTGACTCTAGTGTGAAGGATACCGGAAAGGATCGTCGGGACGAGGAATGGAAGTATCTGGATCCGACTTGATGTAACTAAGTAGAAGACTTGCATTTGGCTAGGTTTTACCCCGACATGCGCCAATACTTATACCAAATGGTTGTGAGAGAGTGTGTTGACTTAACCCCCTGCCAAGGTTTGTCCCGAGGGATGAAGGACCCATTACCAATCGGCTGCTCAAGACCGGTGAAATGATCCGTGAGAGAATCCAAGATATCTTAAATGGTTGAGGATGTGAGTGGACTTTCCTAAAGAAGTACGGTGCTATGGCTTAAAGCATGTCTGCCAATAGAGACCAGCATCCATAGAGTTAGATTCATTCATTCATTGTTTGTCTCATATCATATTGCATTTATGTTTGTTCGGAATTCTGCCATTTATGTTATTATGGATTTTAATCGCCTTCTTGAGTTTCTTTGAAACTCATTCCTTTATTGTACAATGTTGTTAGACTATCCCTGCAGTCTTGAGTATTATGACGGTCCCTATGAAGAAGCGCAAGGCGAAGAGACATATCTCCAGGAAGGTGATTGCGGTTACCACAATTACTCTGAAGATCCCGCGAGTGGTTATGCTCCGTACGATGCTTAGTCCGACCATTGAGTGGAAGCGTCCTTGTGCTATTTATGAGATTTACACCTACAGGGATGTTGTCTATAAAGTGGAGAATAATTTAGTTACCCAATGTACTTGTTACTGGGATTAGATTTTTGTCTAGTTTATTCTTTAGAGCTACTTTTCCGCTGAATGTAAAGTGGGATTTTTGCTTCACTTTACTTATCTGATTGTTACTCTGATTATATCTATTATTCTGATTCAGTTATGATTCATTCTTTCTTTATTGAATCTATGATTTATCTTCCGCACTCATGTTATGATTGTTCATGATTATGTTATTGTTTATGTGGGAGGTTGATCACTCGATACCAGATCTTCGGGCTGTGGATCACACTCTCGGGTATGCCAGATAGGGTACCGGCTGGGAGGGCGTGACAGACAGCAACTCTGTTTTTGATCCGTTTCGACTCCAATCTTTTGGAATCGCTTCTTATGATCTATACATGTTTTGTCAAGCTTGTTTAGGTGATTTTGGATCTGTTCTCTGATCTCTTATTTGAAAACTATAAGTTTAGATTATGAGGTGAGTATTCCAACTCACAATATGCCTATTTACATGTCTTTATGTAATATGATATGAATGCATGATTTAACTACTGTTGTGTGGTTTTCTTTACATCATGATACTTCTGCAACTATAGTAGCTTGTCCACATTGTTAATTTCATATTAGAATTGATTATTGATTATGAGTATGTGTTATGGACTATGATGTGGATATGGATGTGACTATGACTTGTATGGAATCATGATGTGATGTGGATGCTTAGGTAGTAGTTGTGGAATGGGGAATGCCCTATTGGCGTTTTTGTCTTTGGACATCAGTGGAAGTGGTATGGGACACTTTCCTATGGTGCCCCTTGACTCTTTCCCTAACTACTGGTTGACATACCTAGGATTGGTCTAGCTGTGTTTGGCTAGGAATACCCCTGTTATATTAGACCCGATTCGAAAGGGTATTGAGATGAACAACCCATGGCAACAATGGGGATTCATGGGCGCTCAAGACCGGTAACCAACTCGTGAGAGGACATGAGAGCTTCCCGTTTACTATATGTGGATGACCAATAGGGTTGATGAGTTTGTAGTCTGGGACTATGCTGACTCTAGTGTGAAGCATACCGGAAAGGATCACCAAGGGCGAGGAATGGACGTATCTGGATCTGAGTTGATATGACTTAGTAGAAGACTTGCATTGGGCTAGGCTTTACCCTGACATGCGCCAATACTTAGACCAATGGTGATGTGAGAGAGCAGTGACCTAAACCCCAGCCATGGAATGTCCCGAGGGATGCCTTAACCAACTACCACCGGAAAAGCCCAAGATGCCTAGATGGCTGAGGGAGAGTGAATGACCTTCCCAAAGAAGTATGGTGCTATGACTTAAACCATGTCTGCCAATAGAGACCAGCATACATATATAGAGTTAGAAGCATATTTGCATATATTGTTTCATATCATTGCATATATGTTTGCTTGTGAATACATCTGAATATGCTTATTGTGTGTCGTTTACTTGCTAAGTTCTTTTGAGTTTACCCTCAGGGGACTTGTTTTTAGATGACATGGCAGGACCGAAAGAGAACTCGTGCCCCAGCACGGAGGACCTTTCCATTTATGGTATAGCTCCGGATGTCCTTGGACAAGGTAATGAACAGCGTGGCATCTAGTACACAGACTTGGGTTGCATTGACGGCTCCAATTGATGGCAGCCGGCATCGTCTTATTCATCGATGGGATTGTGCGCTAGATGCTAATCTGAAGCTTCAAGAGCATGACCCTAGAGTGAAGAAGATGAAGACTAAAGGAGAAGAAGAGCCGACTGAAGATGTGAATTAGATTCTATTGTTTCTTCTACACTTTTATTTTACTTGTATTAGCTTAGAGCTTGCTTTAGATTTTGATCTACCTTCGGCATATGTTGTGGGGTATATTTCCGCTATACTCTATAGTTGTCTTTTGATTTAGTACCTTGTTATTCCGCACTCTAATATTCTTTAGTGATCCTTCTGAGATCCTTTCTTGACTTTTATTAGTAAAATACTTGAATACAATGATTTGTTTTTGCTTTTGATTATGTTATTGTGCTAAATGGATATGATCGTTCCTAAACTTGATCTTCGGGGCTATGGATCACTCCCTCGGGTAACCCAGATAGGGTATAGGCTGGGTGTATTTGGGCGGGATGTGACACAACCTCTGTTGTCTTCAATTGCAAGTTTTGATTTTGAAGTGATCCCTAAAGGTTCGGATTTTGTTCTTTCTGCCATGACATCAAGATCCACCCTTAAGAGACAGAATTGTTGCTCTGCTAGAGAAAGGATTGAGAAGATTTCTTCGAATTCTGATTTGGACCCTGACTTTGGTATATCTATGGATGGGGCCCTATTGTTTAAAGGCAGACTTTGTGTGCCAGCTAATGAAAGAATCAAGAAAGAGATATTGAAGGAAGCACACCAGTCGATCTTTACAGTACACCCTGGAAGCACCAAGATGTATAAAGACTTAAGAGAACATTTCTGGTGGATTGGTTTTGTCACATCCACCCAGCCGGTACCCTACCTGGCATACCCAAGTGTGTGATCCACAGCCCCGAAGACCAAGTATCGAAGTAATCAACCTCCCACATAGACAATAACATAATCATGAGCAATAATAATCAATGTGCAAAAGATAACCAAAAGATCCAAATAAGGAAAGAATAAATCATATATAATCAGAGTACGAAAGACAATCAGAATGTCAAATCAATAAAGTAAAGTGAGGCAGAATCCCACTCTACAACTAGCGGAAAGTAGTACTAAAAGAAAAGGAAAAGGAATGAAAACTAATCCCAATAGCAGGTACAATAAGTAACTAAATTGTTCTCAATCTTATAGATAACATCTCTATAAGTATAAATCTCAAAAATGGCGCAAGGGCTCTTCCACTCTATGGTCGGACTAAGCATCGTACGCAGCATAACCACCCGTGGAATCTTCAAAGTAATTGTCATAACCGCAATCACCTTCCCCGGAGATATGCCTCTTCTCCTTGCGCTTCTTCATAAGAGCAATCATGATACTCAAAACCTCAGTAGAGAAATCTAACAATACATTGTACAAAAGGAATGAGTTTCAAAGAAACTCGGTAAAGCGATTAATCCATAACAACATAAATAGCAAGATTTCAAAACAATGTAAAATGCTATATGATATGAAACACATGATGCAATATGATTCTAACTCTATGTATGCTGGTCTCTATTGGCAGACATGCTTTAAGTCATATCACCGTACTCCTTTAGGAAGGTCTCATCACACAATGCCTTTTGGTAGTGGGTCTGGCATCCCTCGGGACATTCCATGGCTGGGGGTATAGGTCACCACTCTCTCACATCACCATTGGTCTAAGTACCGGCGCATGTCAAGGTCAAAGCCTAGCCAAATGCAAGTCTCCTACTCGCTTACATCAATTCAGATCCAGATACGTCCATTCCTTGCCCTTGGCGATCCTTTCCGGTATCCTTCACACTAGAGTCCTCATAGTCCCTGACTATGCACTCATCAACCCTATAGGTCATCCACATATGGTAAACGGGAAGCTCTCACGTCCCCTCACGGGTTGGTTACTGGTCTTGAGCGCCCGTGAGCCCAAGTTTATCCATATGCAACCCTACCGATAAATGGTCCTCACAATGTGATTCCTGTCCTCTCACGGGTTGGTTACTGGTCTTGAGCGCCCATGAATCCCCATTGCTACCACAGGTCATTCGGTCTCAATACCCCTCCGATTAGGGTTTGATATAATGGGGTATCCTAGCCAAACACTTACAAGACAAATCTTAAATATGTCATCCAACAGTTTAGGAAGGCGTCCGGAGGGCATCTCCGGAAACATCCCATAATATTCCCCTAGTAGTCCAAGGACAGAAGTGTCAAAAGGACACCTCTCTTTTCCAAACCGTACTTATTCATACACAAACACAATTCCATAACATCACATATCTGGTAGCTTCTTATATGGAAAGAAATCAATAATAACATCCAACTTGCATATATTTGGTAAGTAAATCATACATGAGTCAATTTAATATAAACAAGTAATGCTACTGTAATCAAGACTATGCAACAGTAGTATATCATTGTAAGCATCTAATTAAAGAAATAAACTAACAAGATTCAAATATAGAAACTAGGATGTGCAATCTATGTAGTTAAGGAAATAACCATCCTTACCTTATATAACTCGCAAAGGAATCTTAGGGAATCAAGTAAGACCTTGACTAAACTTGGGAAGAAAGTCCCAAACAAATGTATATAACATATTAGGAAAGATACCTAGAAGGAAAGATATCAAAACATCCAAAACAAACCAAATATGAAGTTGCTGTCTTCATTGGTCGATTGACTTGGTTTACTGCCTCAGTCAACCAATGAGTCGACCAACAGAGATAGTGGCCTTAAAAAATCAGAGTTTTAAGAATATGAAACCGAATTTGGTGGTTCAAAAGGGTACTAAATAAGGGGTAAACTACAATGGCAATATACTAGTATATAGAGGACTCCAAAACACTAATCAAATCAAGTCTTCAAGTTACAATTTAGGAAACAAAAAGTTACCATAATTAGATCAATCATGGTTCTTGAAGAATTCATAGTAAAAATCATGGACAAGAACAATAAGATGATGGATAACTAATTGTGAATAAGAAATCATGAAAAGCATGCATAGATCTTCAAGAAAATTAGATCTAAGACTGAAGAACAATAATCTAAATAAGGAAAGTGAATGAATACAAGCTTTCCTTCAAAAGCGAGTGATGATCTTGATGAAGATCATCCACCAAGCTTTAGATCCTTAGGAAAAGAGAGGGAATGAATATAATGATAGTTGCAACAGAGATACAACATCACTACTACTGTCCTCAATCAGAAAAGGAAAGAAAAGTAACAAAGAATCAAAGATGAAACACAGAAGAGGATGATCACATACCTTTTTGTGTAGAAGCACGAGTTTTGACGAAGATCTGTCAAGATAAACACCAAGGATGCAAGGGAGATGACTTGCAGAGGTCTCTGGTACATTCCAAAGAGTTTGGAGGCAGAAAATATGAAGTAGACCCGAGATTGGACTTAAATAGAGCAAGCAAAGACCTAATTAGAAAAACATAACCCATTGGTCGATTGGATTGGTTGATTGGTCCAGTCGACCAATGAGTCCACCAATCAGAACATCAAGACCAAAATAGGGAAATGAAGGCTCAGATCAAATCCAAACATCAAGGGGTTTTGCACACACACCAAGTGACTTACCTAGTAGGTAGAAATACCTTCGAACCATGACAGAGAGCACTTCAAGTCCATCAACTAATTTGATATTCTTCAGGATGCAGTTTCCATAAATGGAACACTGACATCAACACTCATGGATTTCAAGCTAGCCACCAAGTCTTCCACTGGGATGGCCCGTAGCTGACTTCTTGCTTTACTTCGGGTTGTCGAACCTACAAACAACAGGGTTTTCGGGTCAAGGTTAGGGCTGGGATTCACATTCTCCCCCCCTTAAAGAAATTTTGTCCCCGAAATTGAAAGCGTACCTATGCTTCCAAAGAGGTGAGGAAACTTCTCCTTCATATCTTCTTCCTTCTCCCAAGAAGCTTCTTCAGGGGTATGATTCTTCCACCGAATCTTCACCAAGGGAATGGTGCGATTCCGTAGCTGCTTGTCCTTCTTATCTAGGATTTCAGCCGGTTCTTCATCATAGGTAAGATCAGCACTAAATCCTTCAGGTGCTTGCTGTAAAATGTGTTCCGGATTCTTTATGTATTTCCGAAGCATCGAAATATGGAACACATTATGAACTCCAGCAAGAGGCGGAGGTAACGCCAATCGATAAGTAACAGGTCCAACCTTCTCCAAAATCTCAAAAGCTCCAATGAAATGAGGGCTAAGCTTTCCCTTAACATTGAATCTCATCACACCCTTCATTGGTGAAACCTTCAAGAAAACTTTCTCTCCAACTTGAAATTCTTAATCAGTCCTTCTCTTGTCAGCATATGATTTCTGTCTTGACTGGGCAGACTTAATCCTTTCTCTGATCATATCAACCATCGCACTCGCAGCTTCAATCATCTCAGACCTAAGACCTTTCTTTCACCCATCTCAGTCCAGTACAATGGTGTCCTACAAGTATAACCATACAAAGCCTTGAATGGAGCCATGCCTATTGTTGCTTGATAAATGTTGCTATAGGCAAACTCAACCAAAGCTAAGTGTTCATCCCAATTTCCAACCATATCCACAACACAAGATCTGAGCATATCTTCCAAGGTCTGAATTGTTCGCTCAAATTGTCCATCCGACTGTGGGTGATGAGCTGTACTCAAATTCAATTGGGTTCCCAAGGATTTCTGCAAACTGTTCCAAAACCTTGAGGTAAACCTAGGATCACGATTAGAGACAATACTCATTGGCACTCCGTGCAGATGAACCACATTGTTCACATACAGCCTAGCTAGCTTATCTAGAGTATGAGTGATCTTCATAGGAATGAAGTGGGCTAATTTGGTCAACCTACCAACAATCACCCACACAGTGTCATTGCCTTTACTTGTCAGAGGTAAGCCAGTCACAAAGTCCATAGAGATATCCTCCCACTTCAAACTAGGAATAGGAAGGGGTTGAAGTAATCCAGATGGGGGTTGACGAACGGCTTTCACACGTTGGCAAGTCTCACACTTGGCAACAAAATTATCAACATCAGCCTTCAAACCAATCCACCAAAAATGTTCCTTCAAGTCCTTGGACATCTTGGTGCTTCCAGGGTGTACTGTAAAGACTGACTGGTGTGATTCCTTCAATATTTCCTTCTTAATTTCTTCATTTGCCGGCACGCACATTCTACCTCTAAACAATAATGCACCATCCATGGATATACCGAACGTCGAGATCCGACTCAGGATTCGAAGAAATCTTCTCAACTTTGTCCTTAAGTTCTTGATCAGAACTCTGCAGGGCAACAATCTTATCTCTAAGGTCAGATCTTGCCGTCATGGCAGAAAGAACGAAATCATAATTCTCAAGAACAACTTCCAAATCAAAACTCTCAATAGAAGACAACAATGGTAGACTCAAAGCATTCAAATCCAAAGTCTTCTTCTGATTCTTCCTACTAAGAGCATCAGCAACAACGTTTGCCTTACCAGGGTGATACTGAATATCACAATCATAATCCAAGACTAGTTCCAACCATCTTCTTTGCCTCATGTTCAACTCCTTTTGGGTAAAGAAGTATTTCAAACTCTTATGATCCGTGAAAATGGCAATCTTCTCACCGTAGAGGTAATGTCTCCAAATCTTCAAAGCGAAGACAACAGCGACAAGTTCTAGATCATGAGTGGGGTAATTCTGCTCGTAATATTTCAATTGCCGAGAAGCATAGGCTATGACCTTACCATGTTGCATCAGTACACAACCCAAACCAATCTTTGATGCATCAGTATAGCCTGTCATACCACCGGAACTATCAGGTATAGTCAAAACCGAGGCACTTGTCAATCTATCCTTCAACTCTTGGAAATTCTTCTCACAAGCGTCAGACCAAACAAACTTCTCTTCTTTCCTGGTCAACTTAGTCATAGGAGCAGCCAACTGATTAAAGTTCTCAATAAACCTTCTGTAGTAACCTGCCAATCCAATGAAACTTCTTATTTCCATAACCGTCTTTGGTCTTTCCCAATCAGCCACTGCTTGGACTTTTTCAGGATCGACACGAATACCTTCAGCTGAAACCACAAGGCCAAGGAATACTACTCTCTTGAGCCAGAAATCACACTTGCTAAACTTGGCGTATACCTTCTTTTCTTGCAATCTTTGCAAACTGAAACATAGATGGCTCGCATGCTCTTCTTCATTCTTCGAATAGATCAAGATGTCGTCGATGAAGACAATCTGATACCATTCTGTCACATCCTCCCAGCCGGTACCCTATCTGGCATACCCGAGAGTGTGATCCACATCCCTAAAGATCAAGTTTAGGAACAATCATATCCATTTCGCACAATAACATAATCAAAAGCAAGAACAAATCATAATGTTCAAGTAATTTATAATAAAAGTCAAGAAAGGATCTCAGAAGGATCACTATAGAATATCAGAGTACGGAATAACAAGATACCAAATCAAAAGACAACTGTAGAGTATAGCGGAAATATACCCTACAAACACATGCGGAAGGTAGATTGAAATCTAAATAAAGCTCTAAGCTAATACAAGTAAAGTAAAAGATAAGTCTAGAAGAAACAAAGGAAATCAAATCCACATCTTCAGTCAGCTCTTCTGGTTCTTCAGTCTTCATCTTCTTCACCTTGCGCTTCCTCATACGGGCCGTCAAAGAAATCCAAACCTGTAGAGAAGTCTAACAACAGATTGTACAAAAAAAGGAATGAGTTTCGAAAGAAACCCAGTAAGGCAAGTTAATCCATAACAACATAAATAACATGGAAGCAAACCATAACAAGATGCAATGCAATATGAAACAAGTAATGTATGTATGCATCTAACTCTATGTATGCTGGTCTCTATGGTAGACATGCTTTAAGTCATAGCACCGTACTTCTTTGGGTAGGTCCGCTCACATCCTCAACCATTTAAGATATCTTGGATTCCCTCCAACCATTTAATATATCTCGGGCGACCGATTGGTAATGGGTCCTGAATCCTTCTCGGACAATTTCCATGGTAAGGGGTTAAGTCAACACACTCTCTCACAACCATTTGGCATAAGTACCGGCGCATGTCAGGGAAAAGCCTAGCCCAATGCAAGTCATCTACTCAGTTACATCAACTCAGGTCCAGATACTTCCATTCCTCGCCCCGGGCGATCCTTTCCGGTATCCTTTCCACTAGAGTCACGGATATTACTCACCGGACTCATCAACCCTATTGGTTATCCACATATGGTAAACGGGAAGCTCTCATGTCCTCTCACGGATATAACTCACCGGTCTCGAGCGCCCATGAGCCCAAGTCTAGCCATATGCAACCCTCCAATAAATGGCCCCCACAATGTGATTCCCGTCCTCTCACGGATATAACTCACCGGTCTTGAGTGCCCGTGAATCCCCATTGCTACCACGGGTCGTTCGGTCTCAATACCCTTCCGAATCGGGTCTGATATAACAGGGGTATATCCTAGCCAAACACTGCTAGACATCCCTAGGTATGACAATCATTGATTCGGGAAAGTGTCGATGGGCAACCCCGGAAACATCCCATACTATTTCCGATAATGTCCAAGGACAGAAGTGTCAAAAGGACACTTCCCAATCCCAAACCAAACTTAAGCAAACACATTCTCGGATCAGTCATGACATACACAACCAGTAGTTCATCATATAAAAGAGAATGTAAAAGCAACATCGATTAAGCAATAATAAGTAATTCATATAACATAAACAATGAAAAGATGATATAATTAAGTGCTACTGTTCCCACAGTAGGAGATCAGAATTAAAATACAATAACAGTAGGTAATCTCATAGTTTCATAAAGTAGAAACCAGAGAACAAGCAATCTATGTAGTTAAGGAATCAATCGTCCTTACCCGATCATCGCCGAAGATAATCCAAAGATCAAAGAGAGAGACACCAAACATGGCAAATAAACCCCTAACAAGCATAGATATAACATTAGGAAAGATACCTAAAAGATCAGAGAGCAAACGAATCAAATCGAGCGAAAATTGAAGCTACGACTTCATTGGTCGATTGCCTTGGTCTCTCGACCCGATCCGACCAATCGATCGACCAATCGAGTCGATACGGAATAGTGAAAACTGTTTTGGCCATAACTTCTTCGTTTGAAGTCGGATTGATCCGAAATTCGAAGGGGAACTTCCTAGGATGTATTAGAATCATATGGGAAGATAAAATCATCAAGTCATGGTAAAAATATGGGTTCTTGATTTAACCCAAGAAATTAGGGTTTCAACCTTTATGGCTCTCATGAAAAGGTTATGATCACAGGGAAGAAAGGGAATGGTTGCAATCAAGAACATAATAAGAAAATCTTGTTTAGGTTAATAGAAACATTATGGGAAGATAATCATGGTCAAAAGATGGGTTCTTGATCTAACCCAAGAAATTAGGGTTTCACCCTTATGGTTCCCATAAAAAGGTTAAGATCACAGGAGGGAAGGAATTGATGATTGGCCAATTACAACAAGAAGAATTAAAGAATATTGAATTTAGATCAACCTCCACATTACCCATGAGGTTTCCCTCCCATGGGAGGTTACCAAAAAGGTTCTCGAGATAATCACCCAGTTAGGGTTTCAAAGGATTAGGGTTAGGGTTTTCAAAGATTCCATGGCTGGGGTTGAGATCATGATGATGATCATAGATCTCAAGGAACAAGATGAGATCATGGAGTGGATGGTTGCAAGAGTGCATCATCTTCTTCCTGATCTCAGCCAAGAACAGATTAAAGAAAGAAAATCAGAGATGGAGAAGAAAGAAAAGAGAGTAGACATACCTTTGATGCGAGAGGAAGAAGATTACTTCAAGTCTTGTGAGAGATCACCAAGGAATGCAAGGGAATTGATTAGATTAGGATTCTAACTCATTCCAGAGGCTTAGGAGGCATAGGAGGCGGAGTATTCCCGAGATTAGACTTAAATAGAAGAGACAGGACCAAATTGGTAAATTCAGACACCATTGGTCGATTGGATTGGTCTACTGGTCCAGTCGACCAATGAGTCGACCAATCAGGACAGCAAGGTTCAAACAGGGATTCGGAGGGCTATACAAGGTCAAATTGAGTGAGGTTTTCTTCTACGAGTCAATCAAGAAGTCTAGTTTCCAGAAATACATTTGGATCAAGAATTGGAGTTCATTAGGTTCACCAACTAGGCTCATCTTCTTCGATGCGCAAGCAGGATTTGACAGACATAGTTCAGCAACTTCGGACAGGGATTTGGAAGGTTGTATGGGGTCAAATTGAGTGGGGTTTTCTCCTGGAAGTCCATTAAGAAGTCTAGTTTCAGGAAATATAATCAGATTGAGCACAGGAGTTCATTAGGTATTTCAACTAATTCACCCCTCTTCGGTGCGCAGATTCAAAACTAACACTGACAATACTCTCAAGTGAGGGGCATCATCGACAATGTCCAAGGGCTTGGGTTCCGACACCAAATCGTCAACCAAAAGGGTCTACAAGCAACAAGCTAAGATCAAATCAAGGTCCAACTTTAAGGTCAAACATTTAAACTAACCCTTCTTTACCCAAAACAGATAGGGTGCCCTGGCTAGGTTTGGGCAGGATTTCACACTTATCAAGCACATCATGAAATACTCGGTTCATGAGATCCATGAACACTGCAGGAGCATTAGTCAAACCAAAAGGCATGACTCTGAACTCATAATGGTCGTACCTTGTTCGAAAAGCTGTCTTGAAGATATCACTTGGCTTCATTTTCAACTGGTGATATCCAGATCTCAAGTCAATCTTCTAGAACACAGCTGCACCGTTCAACTGATTGAAGAGATCATCAATTCTGGGCAGCGGGTATCTATTCTTGATGGTCAGCTTATTCAACTCACGGTAGTCGATGCACAGACACATACTACCATCCTTCTTCTTGACAAACAAAATCGGAGCTCCCCAAGGTGACACACTAGGTTGTACGAAACCTTTATCAATGAGCTCATTCAACTGGTTTTGTAACTCCTTCAACTCAATAGGAGCCATCCTATACGGAGCCTTAGACACCGGAGCGGCACCAGGGATGAGATCAATAGAAAACTCAACATCCCTTTCCGGAGGCACTCCCGATAGATCATCAGGGAAGACATCAACAAAGTCACAGACAATTTTGACTTCGTCAACTCTTTTCTCCACTTTACTCTTGCCTTCAGATGAAGCATCATCCACTAGGGCATAGACTTGCATCAGTGCAGACAGTATCTTCTTACAAACCCTTCTTTTCTCACCTTGAAATTCAATGACCGGACTTCCACAAATATGGAACTGAATCTTCCTTGAGGAACAAAGAAACACAGCTTTGTGGGCTGTCAACCAATCAATTCCCAAAATGACATCAAAGTCCTTCATATCAAGAAGTACCAAATTGGCTTCCAAGTTCTTCTCACCAATCAACACAGGACATTTAACTAACCTTTTATCTAGTTTCACAACAGGACCAGTAGGTGTACTAATCAATAAACAACTAGACAGTTTCTCAGGAATTAGGTCAGTCTTCTTGATGAATGCAAATGGCATGAACGAATGAGATGCACCCGTATCAAATAAGAAAAATGCAGGAATAGAAGCGACTAACAATGTACCTGTAATCACGTCATGGCTTGCTTCTTGCTCAGTACTGGAAATACCGAACACTCTAACGAGAGGGAGGAGCAGGGGCATTCTTCACCACAGGGGCAGACTGCCGGACAGGTCACTTCGGACAGGCACGAGCAAAATGACTAGCTTGCTTACAGAAAAAGCAAACAGGATTGCTAGGTCCAATTGGAGTAGCTGAAACAGTGGGCTTCTGAACCAAAGGCCTAGGATTCGCATTCATAGGCCTAGCATTTGCATTCACTGGTGGTCGGTTCCTGCCATACTGTCTAAACTAGCCAGGCTGCTGAAAACCAGGGCTCTGACCTACACTCCTAGGCTGAAAAGTAGGAGTGGGGTAGGGTGTAGGTCTCACAAAGCGCTAATCATTACGATACACCAATCCAAGGTTCCTAGGCTGCCAGGGCCTTTGCACACGTGCATTCTGCTTCTCAGTTTCTTCCAACTTCTACGAGTTCTGCACCACTTGGGCATAGGTCACTATAGGTTGGACAGTGAGGTAAGCTTTGATGGCAGGCCGCAGTCCTTTAAAGAACTTCTTCTCTTTGGCGAGGTCAAGCTTCAGAGAATCAGGAGCAAAGAAATGAAGCTCCTCAAACTTCTATTGGTACTCCAACTCAGATAAAGATCCTTGTGTAAGAACCATAAACTCAGCTTCCTTCGCGTCTTTCACCGCCTCAGGGAAATAATTCGTGCAGAAAGCTTCCTTGAACAACTCCCAAGTTACAACACCCGCATGCAAACCTTCCAAAACAGGCCAAGTGGAGGTCCACCAAGCGTCAGCTTCATGTTGCAACTTCTGCTCAGCAAACAAAATCTTTTGGGCTTCAGAACATTGCAGATGTCGAAAAGCCTTCTCCAACTCACGAAGCCACTTGTTAGGAAACAAGGGGTCCTTGGTAACTCCATGTAAAGTGGGCACTTGCAGTTTCAAGAAACTCTCCATCAAACGAGTATGAGGAGTTCTAGCTAAACCTCTCGCATTCAGAACTTCGGCATGAGGATTCCCATTAGCACCAGCACGAGTCTCAATATGCAGAGTCATGAAACCTGTCAGCATCTGGTTAAACTGGGCTGCTTGCTGCTGCATCATATTTGTAAAACCCAGCCCTAACCTTGACCCGGAAACCTTGTTATTTGTAGGTCCAGTGACCCGGAGTAAAGTAAGAAGTTAGCTTTGGGCCATCCCAGTGGAGGACTTGGTGTCTGGCTTTGAATCCATGAGAGTTGATGATGAGGTTCTATTTATGGAAACTGAATCTTGATGAAGATCGGATTAGTTGATGGACTTGGAGTGCTCTCTATCATGGTTTGAAGGCATTTCTACCTATTAGGTAAGTCACTTGATATGTGTGCAAAACCGCTTTAGGATTGGATTTGATCTGGGTCTTCAATTCCCTGTTTAGGAGTTGCTGAACTGACTGGTCGACTGATTGGTCGACTGGACCAGTCGACCAATCCACTCGACCAATGGGTTCTGTCTTTGGCAATTAGGTCTTGCTTGCTCTATTTAAGTCCAATCTCGAGTCTACTTCGTATTTTCTGCCTCCAAACTCTTTGGAACGAACCAAAGACCTCTGCAAGTCATCTCCCTTGCATCCTTGGTGTTTTTCTTGACGGATCTTCGTCAAAACTCTTCCTCTTGCATCAAAGGTATGTCTACACTCTCTTCTTCTCCTCCATCTCTGTTTTTCTTTCCTTTTTGAGTTGAGACAGTAGAGGAGATGCTGCATTCTCTATTGCAAACATCTCTGGACTTGTCTCTCATGATCTTCCTAAGGATTTATGGCTAATGCAATGATCTTAACCATGATCATTGCAAGCTTTTGAAGGAATCATGATCAAATAATGATCTTGTCTTTGTTCATCTTTTGATTTGAATTCTGATCTTCTTAGATCTACTATTTTGATCATGTTAGTAGTCAATTGCTGTGTTTTCTTTTCATGATCCATGATCTATCAATCTCTAGTCGTTTCTCTTCTACCATACCATGCTTTCTTCATGAATCATGATAGTTACATATATGGTAGGTTTTGTTTCCTTATTTAGATTTATGCTCTTAGGTCTATTTTCTTGAAGATCTAAGTATGCCTTCCATGATATCTTTATCAGAATCAATGATTCATTCTCCTATTGTTCTTGTCTATGATTTCTATCTTGAATTCTTCAAGAACCATGATTGATCTAATTATGGTAACTTTTGTTTCCTAATTTGTATCTTGATGACTTGATTCGATTAGTGTTTTGAGGTCCCCTATATGTTAGGATACTACTAATGTAGTTTACCCCTTGATTAGTACCCTTTTGAACCACCAAATTCGGATTTTATATCTTAAAACTCTGATTTTGTAGGCTACTGTCTTCATTGGTCGACTGAGGCAGTAGACGAATCCAATCGACCAATGAGTACAGCAACTCCAGAATTGGTCTGTTTTGGATGTTTTGGTATCTTTTCTGTTAGGGATCTTTCCTAATATGTTGTATACACTTGTTTAGGACCTTCTTCTCATGTTTGTCAAGATCTTACTTGATTTCTTAGGATTCCTTTGCAAGTTATAAAAGGTAAGGATGGTTACTTCTTTAACAACATAAATTGCATATCTTAGTTTCTATATTTGAATCTTGTTAATTTATTTGTTTAATTAGATTCTTATAATGTTATACTACTGTGGTACTGTCTTGATATCAGTAGCATTACTTATTTATATTGAATTGACTCATGTATGATTTACTTACCAGTTATATACAAGTTGATTGTAATTATTGATTTCTTTCCATATATGAAGTTACCATATATGTGATGTTATGAATTGATGCTTGTGTATGCTTAAGTGTGGTTTGGAAAGGAGAGGTGTCCTTTTGACACTTCTGTCCTTGGACTATTATGGGAATATTATGGGATGTTTCCGGAGATGCCCTCTGGACACCTTCCTAAACTGTTGGATGACATATCTAGGACTGTCTAGTAGTGCTTGGCTAGGATGTCCCGTTATGTCAGACCCTAATCGGAGGGGTATTGAGACCGAACGACCCGTGGTAGCAATGGGGATTCATGGGCGCTCAAGACCGGTAACCAACCCGTGAGAGGACAGGAATCACATTGTGGGGACCATTTATCGGTAGGGTTGCATATGGTTAGACTTTGGCTCACGGGCGCTTATGACCGGTAACCAACCCGTGAGAGGACGTGAGAGCTTCCCGTTTACCATATGTGGATGACCTATAGGGTTGATGAGTCCGTAGTCAGGGACTATGAGGACTCTAGTGTGAAGGATACCGGAAAGGATCGCCAGGGGCGAGGAATGGACGTATCTGGATCTGACTTGATGTAACTAAGTAGAAGACTTGCATTTGGCTAGGCTTAACTTTGACATGCGCCGGTACTTAGACCAATGGTTATGTGAGAGAGCGGTGACCTATACCCCCAGCCATGGAATGTCCCGAGGGATGCCGGACCCATTACCAACTGATGATGAGTGATTGAGACTTTCCTAAAGAAGTACGGTGCTATGACTTAAAGCATGTCTGCCAATAGAGACCAAGCATATATAGAGTTAGATTCATACATTCATTGTTTGTCTCATACCATATTGCATCTATGTTTGTTTTGTAATCCCGCCATTTATGTTATTATGGATTTAATCGCCTTACCGAGTTTCTTTGAAACTCATTCCTTTATTGTACAATGTTTGTTAGACTATTCTCCAGTGTTCGAATATCATGACGGCTCGTATGAAGAAGCGCAAGAAGAAGAGGCATATCTCCAGGAAGGTGATTGCGGTTACGGCAATTACACTGAAGATCCCGCGAGTGGTTATGCTTCGTACGATGCTTAGTCCGACCATAGAGTGGAAGCGCCCTTGTGCCATTTATGAGATTTATACTTATAGGGATATTGTCTATAAGATTGAGAACAATTTAGTTACCTATTGTACCTGCTATTGGGATTAGATTCTATCTTGTTTATTCTCTTTTAGACCTACTTTTCCGCTGGTTGTAGAGTGGGATTTCGCCTCACTTTACTTATCTGATTTAGACACTCTGATTATATTTAGTACTCTGATTTATATATGATTCATTCTTTCCTTATTTGGATCTATGGTTTATCTTTCGCACTTTTATTATTATTGTTCATGATTATGTTATTGTTTATGTGGGAGGTTGATTACTCGATACCTGATCTTCGGGTTGTGGATCACACTCTCGGGTATGCCAGATAGGGTACCAGCTGGGAGGATGTGACAGATTGGTATCAGAGCCCAAGGTTCGAGGAAATCCTAACCACAAAAAAAAAACAATAACTGAACATTCCTGAGTCATAGATCTGAAATGACTCCTCTACTCTTAGAAGTGAATAATAGAACACTTGGATTAGAAACTTAACCTATGAAGCATAACAGAACATTTCCGAATAACATAACATAATTATTCTTAAACAAATGTCACTAATGCAAATAAAAGAAAGGTGCATAATATACAATAATTAAGTAAAACAAAATGAACTTCATTAATTTCAAAAGCTTTTACAACGGTTACATCTGAAATGCATAAATGAAAATCCTAGGGTACATTCTATCTAGGTGATCTCCTCTGATCTCGGTATGCTCTGAACTCCTCCGCTAGCTGAGTCACCTGATGCTCTATCCTATCTTGTCGTGACTCCATCTTCTCATACATCTGCTCCTATCTGACCTCCATCCTCTCTAGCATGGAAGTCATCGATCTCATCTGTGCCCCAAGATCTGAAGTCTCTGGAACTGCATGAGAAGGGCCACCTACCTCAAAGTGTGATGAAGGAAACTCGTGATGCACTGGCTCAGCCTCGTCTCCAGCCTGATCATCACTATCAGAACCGATATCCTCTCCTTCATCCTCTGACTCTTGATCCTCATCCTCCGACTCCTCATCATCCTCACCCTCCGGACCAGGAGATCTCTCGCATCGCGCAGCCTCATCCGACGAATGGTCCGAGTCCCGATGACATATCCCCGTGAACCAGTGTCCACCGGTGTATCCTCGAAACTCACCCCGAAATGCCCGAAGATCAAGGTCGTAGCCTCCCATAGCAAAGGTTCCGCATGCTAGGCCGCAGAACCATGTCCAAGCATGACCCGCTGAATGATGTAGGAGAGATCGATCTCAAAGCCCATGTAGATGCGGTAGATGACTAAGGCCTCCATCACTGTGACCCGATGGTGATGTCCGGCTTTCGGCATAATGTTTCGGCCGACTATGCGACCGATAATCCGTGCAGAATCCGTCATCCGTCCGCTGGTCCACGGAGTGAAGCATCGACGACTATCCCATAGTGTAGAGCATATCTCGCGTAGCTCGTACGACATCAGATATCTGTCCAAATCTGCTCCTGCAGGTATCCACACACACCGTTGTGGATAGTAAGGAACCCGCAAGATCTCAGCCGGTGCTCGGGTGGAAAAGTGAATCCGAGTCCGGAAGACCCCGCTCCCGAGGACAAGTCTAAGTGGATGTCCTTGACCTCGAGCCTCCTCTGTGTAGGTAAGGTTGCTGAAGAACAACCTCACTAGCTCTGGGTATACCAGCAAATCCTCAGTGAAGAGATGTGTCCACTGCAACCTGTCGAATCTCTGTCGAATCCTAAAGACTCTGAGCTGGCGTAGGTGAAGCAGATGTCCCAACTCGATGTTACAGTAACTGAAGTAGGCCTCGTACAAAAACTCGGCCTGAGGTGTGTCGAACATGTCCGGTCTCCGAACCTCTTGTCTAGGCTCTGAAGGAACCTGACCTCTGCCCCTAAGTGCCCCTACAATGCGACCACGACCTCTACCTCGTCCTCGCCCTCCCTCTCGCATAGTGTGTATCTGAGAAAGAGACAAGAGACATTTCCAGTTAGTGCTACTTTAAGATTTGAGCCAAAAGGGTATTTTCGTAATTTTTTGAAAAATTTCAAATTTGGGGAAAATTTGATTTGAACATACTAGCATGTGCGCAGTACTTGGAATTTCATGTCTATGAAGTTTGTTTGAAGGAAATCGATCGAAAACTTGAATTAAAGCGAAAAATTCAGCAAGAAGGAAAATTTGGGGATTTTGCAATTTAGGTCAAAATTGGATTTTTGAAAAGTTGAAATTGGTTAAATCAAATTTTATGGACCTATCTACAATATCATCTTGAGCATGTAGCATTTGATTTCGTGCGGAAATTTCAAGCGGTTTGTGAGAAAACGAAAATTTTCTAGAGTTAACAATTTCGGTATGAAAACGTTGCGAGATGAACACCAATATGTTAGAACTTGTTGTCTATGCATGGCATTGTGTTTGAAACCTAAGGAATATGTTTCTAAGCATTCCTAAGCATGATTTCTAGCATTGGATACAAGCAAAGCATGGTTTTGATTGAAATGCAAGCATGAGAAGATGAAAATGGAAGAAAGAATGAAAGATTTACCTTGTTTGTGATGGTTGTGTGTTGAAGTGTTGTTGTTGAAGCACCAAAACACCTCAAGAGCACTTGGAAGAACCTTTGGAGACTTTCCCTAGAGCTCTCTCACCTTTGAAAGAGGATAAAATGAAGTTGGAATGTGGAAATGAGGCTTATAATGCGAATTTTCGCATTCTGTCTTGATTGGTCGACTCATTGGTCGACTGGGTCAGTCGACCAATCACTCGACCAATGGTCACAGAGACCTCATTTGCTGTTGAATTTTTGGAAAATGCGATTTTTGCCTTATGGATTATTGTTTGATGACTATATGGATATATTTAAGCATGATTTAAGTTTTCAAATCATTTGGACTTGTGGTTTATGTTGAAACTTCAAAATTCGGTATTTTGATGTTCTCGCTTTTTTGCGGAAATGGGTACTCTGAGAAGTGGGCGTGGTGAATCCAGTGGTCAAGGAGGTGGTGAAATACCTCAAGGAGATGGTGAAATACCTCATGGGGGTGGTGAAATACCTCATGGAGGTGGTGAGATACCTAATGTTGATCAAGGTACCCATGAGATACCCGGTGCCCCGAATGTTGGAAGCTTCCGTGATATTGCCAATATTATGGGCAATATGATGCAAGCAGCAAAGCAGCCTCGGTTCAACCAGATGTTGGTAGGTTTCATGACTCTTCATAATGAGACTCGAACTGGTGCCAATGTGAATCCTCATGCCGCAGTCCTGAATGCGGGAGGTTTAGCTGGAACTCCTCATACTCGCCTGATGGAGAGTTTTCTGAAGATGCAAGTACCCACTTTCACTGGAGTTACCAAGGATCCCTTGTTTCCTAACAAGTGGCTTCGTGAGTTGGAGAAGGCTTTCCGACATCCGCAATGCTCGGAAGCTCGAAGATTCTCGTTTGTGAACGAAGTTGCAACAAGAAGCCGATGCATGGTGGACCTCCACTCGGCCTCGTTTTGGAAGGTTTGCATGCAAGAGTTGTAACTTGGGAGTTGTTCAAAGAGGCTTTTTGCTTGAATTATTTCCCCGAGGCGGTGAAAGATGCGAAGAAAGCTGAGTTTATGGTTCTCACACAAGGATCCTTGTCTGTGTTGGAGTACCAACAGAAGTTTGAGGAGCTTCATTTCTTTGCTCCAGATTCTCTGAAGGTCGATCTCGCCAAAGCGAAGAAGTTCATCAAAGGACTGCGCCCTGCCATTAAAGCTAACCTCACAGTCCAGCCTATAGTGAGCTATGCTCAAGTGGTGCAGAACTCGAAGAAGTTGGAAGAAACAGAGACGGAGAGTGCACGTGTGCAAAGGCCCTGGCAGCCAAGGAACCCTGGGTTGGTGGATCGTAATGATCGGCGTTTTGTGAGACCTACACCCTACCCCACTCCTACTTTTCAGCCTAGGAGTGTAGGTAAGAACTCAGGTTTGTAGCAGCCCGGCCAGTTTAGACAGTATGGCGGAAACCGACCACCAGTGAGTGCAAGTGCTAGGCCTGTGAATGCGAATCCTAGGCCTTTTGTTCAGAAGCCCTCTCATTGCAGCTACCCCAGCTTGGACCCAAAGCAATCCTGTTTGCTTTTACTGCAAGCAAGCTGGTCATTTCGCATTTGCCTGTCCGAAGCGGCCTGTCCAGCAGCCTGCTCCAGTGGTGAAGAGTGCTCCAACTCCTCCCTCTGGTAGAGTGTTCAGTATTTCCAAGTCTTTGAGCAGGATCCAAGCCATGAAGTGATTACGGTGTACATTGTTAGTTGCTTCTATTTCGCATTTGTCTTATTTGATACGGGTGCATCTCATTCGTTCATGTCATCTCGCATTCATCAAGAAGACCGACCTAATCCCCGAGAAGTTGTCTAGTTGTTTATTGATTAGTACACCTACTGGTCCCGTTGTGAAACTAGATAAGGGGTTATCTAAATGTCCTGTGTTGATTGGTGAGAAGAACTTGGAAGCCAATTTTGTACTTCTTGATATGAAGGACTTCGATGTTATTTTGGGAATTGATTGGTTAATAGCCCACAAAGCTGTGTTTCTTTGTTCCTCAAAGAAGATTCAGTTCCATATTTGTGGAAGTCCGGTCTTAGAATTTCATGGTGAGAAGAGAAGGGTTTGTAAGAAGGTGCTGTCTGCACTGATGCAAGTCTATGCCCTAGTGGATGATGCTTCATCTGAAGGCAAGGGTAAAGTGGAGAAAAGAGTCGATGAAGTCAGGGTTGTCTGTGACTTTGTTGATGTCTTCCCTGATGATCTATCAGGAGTGCCTCCAGACAGGGATGTCGAGTTTTCTATTGATCTCGTCCCTGATGCCGGTCCGGTATCTAAAGCTCCGTATAGGATGGCTCCTACTGAGTTGAAAGAGTTGCAAAACCAGTTGAATGAGCTCATTGATAGAGGTTTCGTACAACCTAGTGTATCACCTTGGGGAGCTCCGGTCTTGTTTGTCAAGAAGAAAGACGGTAGTATGCGCCTGTGCATCGACTACCGTGAGTTGAATAAGTTGACTATCAAGAATAGATACCCGCTGCCCAGAATTGATGATCTCTTCGATCAGTTAAAAGGTGCAGTTGTGTTCTCAAAGATTGACTTAAGATCCGGATATCACCAATTGAAAGTGAAGTCTAGTGATATCTTCAAGACAGCTTTCCGAACACGGTATGGCCACTACGAGTTTAGTGGCATGCCCTTCGGATTGACCAATGCTCCTGCGGTGTTATTGGACCTCATGAACCGAGTATTTCACGATGTGCTTGATAAGTTTGTGATTGTGTTCATTGACGACATCTTGATCTATTCGAAGAGCGAAGAAGAGCATGCGAGCCATCTAAGTTTCACTTTGCAAAGATTGCGAGAAAGGAAGTTGTACGCCAAGTTTAGCAAGTGTGATTTCTGGCTTAAGAGAGTAGTATTCCTTGGCCATGTGGTTTCAGCCGAAGGTATTCGTGTCGATCCAGAAAAAGTCCAAGCTGTGGCTGATTGGGAAAGACCGAAGTCGGTGACGGAAATAAGAAGTTTTCTTGGATTGGCGGGTTACTACAGAAGGTTTATTGAGAACATTTCTCGGTTGGCTGCTCCTATGACTAAGTTGACCAGGAAAGAAGAGAAGTTTGTTTGGTCTGACGCCTGTGAGAAGAATTTCCAAGAGTTGAAAGATAGATTGACAAGTGCCCCGATTTTGACTATACCTGATAGTTCCGGTGGTATGACAGTTTTTACCGATGCGTCAAAGATTGGATTGGGCTGCGTACTGATGCAACATGGCAAGGTCGTAGCCTATGCTTCTCGGAAATTGAAAAATTATGAGCGGAATTACCCCACTCACGATCTAGAACTTGCCGCTGTTGTCTTTGCTTTGAAGATTTGGAGACATTACCTCTACGGTGAGAAGATTGCCATTTTCACGGATCATAAGAGTTTGAAATACTTCTTTACCCAAAAGGAGTTGAACATGAGACAAAGGAGACGGTTGGAACTAGTCTCTGATTATGATTGTGATATTCAGTATCACCCTGGGAAGGCAAACGTTGTTGTTGATGCTCTTAGTAGGAAGAACCAGAAGAAGACTCTGGATTTGAATGCTTTGAGTTTACCATTGTGGTCTTCTATTGAGAGTTTTGATTTGGAGATTGTCCCTAAGAATTCTGATTTTATTCTTTCTGCCATGACGGCAAGATCTGGCCTTAGAGATAAGATTGTTGCTCTGCAGAGTTCTGATCAAGAACTTTTGGTCAAAGTTGAGAAGATTTCTTTGAATCCTGAGTCGGACCCCGACTTTGGTATATCCATGGATGGTGCTTTATTGTTTAGAGGAAGACTGCGTGCGTGCCTCATAAACGAAGAAATTAAAAAGGAAATATTGAAGGAAGCACACCAGTCAGTCTTTACTATACACCCAGGAAGCACCAAGATGTACAAGGACTTGAAGGAACATTTTTGGTGGATTGGTTTGAAGGCTGATGTTGATGATTTTGTTGCCAAGTGTGAGACTTGCCAACGTGTGAAAGCCGTTCGACAACCCCCATCTGGATTACTTCAACCTCTTCCTATTCCTAGTTGGAAGTGGGAGGATATCTCTATGGACTTTGTGACTAGCTTGCCTCGGACAAGTAAAGGCAATGACACTGTGTGGGTGATTGTTGATAGGTTGACCAAATCAGCCCACTTCATTCCTATGAAGATCACTCATACTCTGGATAAGCTAGCAAGGCTTTACGTGGATAATGTGGTTCGCCTGCATGGTGTGCCATTGAGTATTGTTTCTGATCATGATCCTAGGTCCACCTCAAGGTTTTGGAATAGTTTGCAGAAGGCCTTGGGAACCCAATTGAACTTGAGTACAGCTCATCATCCACAATCGATGGACAATCCGAGCGGACAATTCAGACATTGGAAGACATGCTCAGATCTTGTGTGGTGGATATGGGTGGTAATTGGGATGAACACCTAGCTTTGGTTGAGTTTGCCTATAACAACAGTTATCATGCAACAATAGGCATGGCTCCATTCAAGGCTTTGTATGGAGTACTTGTAGGACACCTTTGTACTGGACTGAGACAGGTGAAAGAAAAGTCTTAGGTCCTGAGATGATTGAAGCTACGAGTGCTATGGTAGATATGATAAGAGAAAGGATTAAGTCTGCTCAGTCAAGACAGAAATCTTATGCTGATAAGAGGAGGACCGATTTGGAGTTTCAAGTTGGAGAGAAAGTTTTCTTGAAGGTTTCACCAATGAAGGGTGTGATGAGATTCAATGTTAAGGGAAAGCTTAGCCCTCGTTTCATTGGACCTTTTGAGATTTTGGAAAAGGTTGGATCTGTTGCGTATCGATTAGCATTACCTCCGCCTCTTGCTGGTGTTCACAATGTGTTTCACATTTCGATGCTTCGGAAATACATAGAGAATCCGGAACACATTTTGCAGCAAGCACCTGAAGGACTTAGTGCTGATTTGACCTACGATGAAGAGCCGGCCGAAATCTTGGATAAGAAGGACAAGCAGCTGCGGAATCGCATCATCCCTTTGGTGAAGATTCGGTGGCAGAACCATACCCCTGAAGAAGCTTCTTGGGAGAAGGAAGAAGATATGAAGGAGAAGTTTCCTTACCTCTTTGGAAGCACCGGTACGCTTTCAATTTCGAGGAAGAAATTCCTTTAAGGGGAGGAGAATGTAAAACCCAGCCCTAACCTTGACCCGGAAACCTTGTTATTTGTAGGTCCAGTGACCCGGAGTAAAGTAAGAAGTCAGTTTTGGGCCATCCCAGTGGAGGACTTGGTGTCTGGCTTTGAATCCATGAGAGTTGATGATGAGGTTCTATTTATGGAAACTGAATCTTGATGAAGATCGGATTAGTTGATGGACTTGGAGTGCTCTCTATCATGGTTTGAAGGCATTTCTACCTATTAGGTAAGTCACTTGATATGTGTGCAAAACCCCTTTAGGATTGGATTTGATCTGGGTCTTCAATTCCCTGTTTAGGAGCTGCTGAACTGATTGGTCGACTGATTGGTCAACTGGACCAGTCGACCAATCCACTCGACCAATGGGTTCTGTCTTTTGCAATTAGGTCTTGCTTGCTCTATTTAAGTCCAATCTCGAGTCTACTTCGTATTTTCTGCCTCCAAACTCTTTGGAACGAACCAAAGACCTCTGCAAGTCATCTCCCTTGCATCCTTGGTGTTTTTCTTGACGGATCTTCGTCAAAACTCTTCCTCTTGTATCAAAGGTATGTCTACACTCTCTTCTTCTCCTCCATCTCTGTTTTTCTTTCCTTTTTGAGTTGAGACAGTAGAGGAGATGCTGCATTCTCTGTTGCAAACATCTTTGGACTTGTCTCTCATGATCTTCCTAAGGATTTATGGCTAATGCAATGATCTTAACCATGATCATTGCAAGCTTTTGAAGGAATCATGATCAAATCATGATCTTGTCTTTGTTCATCTTTTGATTTGAATTCTGATCTTCTTAGATCTACTATTTTGATCATGTTAGTAGTCAATTGCTGTGTTTTCTTTTAATGATCCATGATCTATCAATCTCTAGTTGTTTCTCTTCTACCATACCATGCTTTCTTCGTGAATCATGATAGTTACATATATGGTAGGTTTTGTTTCCTTATTTAGATTTATGCTCTTAGGTCTATTTTCTTGAAGATCTAAGTATGCCTTCCATGATATCTTTATTAGAATCAATGATTCATTCTCCTATTGTTCTTGTCTATGATTTCTATCTTGAATTCTTCAAGAACCATGATTGATCTAATTATGGTAACTTTTGTTTCCTAATTTGTATCTTGATGACTTGATTCGATTAGTGTTTTGAGGTCCCCTATATGTTAGGATACTACTAATGTAGTTTACCCCTTGATTAGTACCCTTTTGAACCACCAAATTCGGATTTTATATCTTAAAACTCTGATTTTGTAGGCTACTGTCTTCATTGTTCGATTGATGGCGATCAGAGATCCAATCCAATCGACCAATGAGTACAAAGCAACTCCAGAATTGGTCTGTTTTTGGATGTTTTGGTATCTTTTCTGTTAGGGATCTTTCCTAATATGTTGTATACACTTGTTTAGGACCTTCTTCTCAAGTTTGTCAAGATCTTACTTGATTTCTTAGGATTCCTTTACAAGTTATAAAAGGTAAGGATGGTTACTTCTTTAACAACATAAATTGCATATCTTGGTTTCTATATTTGAATCTTGTTAATTTATTTGTTTAATTAGATTCTTATAATGTTATACTACTGTGGTACTATCTTGATATCAGTAGCATTACTTATTTATATTGAATTGACTCATGTATGATTTACTTACCAGTTATATACAAGTTGATTGTAATTATTGATTTCTTTCCATATATGAAGTTACCATATATGTGATGTTATGAATTGATGCTTGTGTATGCTTAAGTATGGTTTGGAAAGGAGAGGTGTCCTTTTGACACTTCTGTCCTTGGACTACTACGGGAATATTATGGGATGTTTCCGGAGATGCCCTCTGGACACCTTCCTAAACTGTTGGATGACATATCTAGGACTGTCTAGTAGTGTTTGGCTAGGATGTCCCGTTATGTCAGACCCTAATCGGAGGGGTATTGAGACCGAACGACCCGTGGTAGCAATGGGGATTCATGGGCGCTCAAGACCGGTAACCAACCCGTGAGAGGACAGGAATCACATTGTGGGGACCATTTATCGGTAGGGTTGCATATGGTTAGACTTGGGCTCACGGGCGCTTAAGACCGGTAACCAACCCGTGAGAGGACGCGAGAGCTTCCCGTTTACCATATGTGGATTACCTATAGGGTTGATTAGTCCGTAGTCAGGGACTATGAGGACTCTAGTGTGAAGGATACCGGAAAGGATCGCCAGGGGCGAGGAATGGACGTATCTGGATCTGACTTGATGTAACTAAGTAGAAGACTTGCATTTGGCTAGGCTTAACCCTGACATGCGCCGGTACTTAGACCAATGGTTATGTGAGAGAGCGGTGACCTATATCCCCAGCCATGGAATGTCCCGAGGGATGCCGGACCCATTACCAACTGATGATGAGTGATTGAGACTTTCCTAAAGAAGTACGGTGCTATGACTTAAAGCATGTCTGCCAATAGAGACCAGCATATATAGAGTTAGATTCATACATTCATTGTTTGTCTCATACCATATTGCATCTATGTTTGTTTTGTAATCCTGCCATTTATGTTATTATGGATTTAACTGCCTTACTGAGTTTCTTTGAAACTCATTCCTTTATTGTACAATGTTTGTTAGACTATTCTCCAGGTTCTGAATATCATGACGGCTCGTATGAAGAAGCGCAAGAAGAAGAGGCATATCTCCAGGAAGGTGATTGCGGTTACGACAATTACACTAAAGATCCCGCGAGTGGTTATGCTCCGTACGATGCTTAATCCGACCATAGAGTGGAAGCGCCCTTGTGCCATTTATGAGATTTATACTTATAGGGATATTGTCTATAAGATTGAGAACAATTTAGTTACCTATTGTACTTGCTATTGGGATTAGATTCTATCTTGTTTATTCTCTTTTAGAACTACTTTTCCGCTGGTTGTAGAGTGGGATTTCGCCTCACTTTACTTATCTGATTTAGACACTCTGATTATATTTAGTACTCTGATTTATATATGATTCATTCTTTCCTTATTTGGATCTATGGTTTATCTTTCGCACTTTTATTATTATTGTTCATGATTATGTTATTGTTTATGTGGGAGGTTGATTACTCGATTCCTGATCTTCGGACTATGGATCACACTCTCGGGTATGCCAGATAGGGTACCGGCTGGGAGGATGTGACAGATTGGTATCAGAGCCCAAGGACAAATCAGCACTAAGTCCTTTGGGTATCTCACCACTTCCATGAGGTATCTCATCTGACCACCATTGCTACTGGATCCACCACGTCCACTTCTCAGAGTAACCATTCTGCAAAAACTGAAAACATCAAAAACACCGAATTTCGATGTTTCATCATAATCCACAAGTCCAAATGATTTGAAAACTTAAATCATACTTAAATACATCCATATAGTCATCAAACAATAATCCATAGGACAAAAATCACATTTTCCAAAAATTCAGCAGAAAATGAGGTCTCTGTGTCCATTGGTCGATTGATTGGTCAACTGGCCCAGTCGACCAATGCTCACAGAATACGAAAATTCGCATTTTAAGCCTCATTTCCTCATTCTCACTTCATTCTATCTTTTTCCAAATGTGAGAGAGCTCTGGGGAAAGTCACCAAAGGTTCATTCAAGTGTTCTTGAGGTGTTTTGGTGCTTCAACAACAACACAACATCACACATTCATCACATACAAGGTATATCTCTCATTCCTTCTTTCATTTTCATCTTCTCATGCATGCATTTCAACAAAAACCATGTTTTACTTGTGATGCGTCCAAAATCTGCACAGCACTTAGATCTCCTCGTGATGACCTGCAAAACGAAAACATCAGATGTGGCCCGACCGCGGGGGTCGGGAGTCCACCTCCGAAGGCTAAGTCAGTTGATGAACTTAATCACAAACGGCTCTGCTAGAAGCACAGAGCTAAGGAATGAAGAACTGGGAAAGGTGATCTAGATCATAAGCCCCTGATAGTTTACGTCTACCACTCTGTATCTAAATCTCTCCCTCACCTCGTATGGCAGTGAGGTTTATATAGAGTGTACCTTCGAATCTCCTTCGTTGGATGCACTTGAGCCTTCTTCGGGTAGTCGTTGGATCTTAACAGTTAGATCCGTTGAGCGATAGACTTCTACTAGTTTGGACTAGTAGAGGACTCCTGAGATAACCTCCAGGTTATGCGATGATTATCCCTTCGATATTGATTAGCAGCAGCCGTCAATTTGAGTCTGCCATCATTAGGGTAATTAACCTAATCCATAAGTTGGATTAGGGAGTGCTTGTAGCTGAATAAGTTTTCTTCCTCAGCAAGCCATCTTACGGATTCGGTTCACTTGGGAGCGAGTCGATTCCTTCTGTCTCGACCGTGGTCGAGGATCAAACCAAGTATGAACCCGATTCGATCATATTTTCTCCATATCACGAGCCCCCCAGACCAAGCGTTCGGTCGATCCCGAGGGCTTGGTTTTTAACTGGGTTCTTCGTCAAGCAATAATCTCTGCGTGTTCCATTAAATGTCATATCACATTTAATGCAGTGGTCACTTTTCCTCGAGCGTTGTGAGTGTAATGCCACGTGTCTCCTTGCAGTCGATCTGTCGTGGCTCACGTAACCCAAGCGACGGTTTCCGAATGCCTGTTTTGGATTCGTGAGTTCAAACTTTCAAAACGTATTCTAATCTCGATCGTCGATGTTGAATCAATCTCAATCGTTCAGATTCCCGAACACTCGTGCGGGTGCTTTAAAAGCGGTTCGTTGTCTTCATAGGTTTCATTCTTCTTGTCTGGAATTTGAACCTTCATCGTCAGATTCGTGCCTTCCTGCTCTCAAGCTTTTGCCTCACTGAATCAGTAAGTTTACTAGTCTTTTTCTTTTTGTACCTTACTGAAACAAGTAATGGCGGATAATAGGGTTTCTTTGGTACCCAGTGTCAGTAATAGTAGTGGTAACGAAGCTTTTGCTTCCCCTCCTTCCGAACAGTCGGATAGTGATAATAAAACCCTAACTGTCCTCTGGCGCGAATTTGCTGAAGTTTCTCAAAAAAGTATGGAGAGAAAAACCAAAACTCCTTTTGTCCCTCTTGAGTCTGGATCTTCGAAGACTCCTAGGGTAACTGCCGAGTCTTCTAGGTAGCCTCAAACTTCCAGGTCTGATGGCGGACCTGGCTCTGTCCCCTCTGTTTTCAAAGAGGAAACCCTTCTTTCAGCAATCCAAGATTTTGATTTTCCTTCCTCTTATCAGGTTAGGGCTCCCCATCCTGATGAGAGGGTTGATTCAACCCTTTCGGGTCAGTTTTCTCTTTACATAGATGCACTGGAAAGCAGGGTTCGCTTTCCCTTTTTTAATTCTTTGTTCTCAGCCGTTCTGAATCACTAGGACATTTGCCCTGGAATGCTCCTTCCCAATAGCTGGCGTCTCATCATCGGCTTCTTGGGTTTGTGTTTTGAACTTGGCATTACGCCATCTCTTTCTCTCTTTGTGCATTTTCATGTTCTTTCTATCTCCCATCCTCCCGGCTAGGTTTTTCTGTCCAAACGCAATAAAGCTGAACTTGATTGGAGGGGCAACATCCTTGTCTAAGGAACTTGCCCTTCTAACCACAAAAGATGGCGCACACGATACTTTTTCTTTCGAGCGCCTCCATTAGATCTCAACTTCCCGACCGTATGGAGGCGGTGTACTTCTTCTTCTGAGAATAACCGAGGCCTTCCCTTATCCAAAGAAGACGAGGCGGCCATCAGGAAGATCAATTCCATTCCATGGTATCAAGAGATATATGGACTTGAGGTGGAGTATAACTCCATCCTTCAATACTGGGGCTTGGCTCATTGTGAGCTTCTAACCATCATCCTTTAATTTTACTGAAGTGATACGTCTTTAATTCTGACTCTTGCTCTTCTTTGCAGTGCCTCCAAGAATGAACCCCAAGAGCCTGCGAGTGAAGGCCGCTAGGGCCGTTGTGACAGCCGAGCAACGATCGCCTAGAGCCTTGACCGTTGATCAAGAGGCTTTTGTTCCCTCTCCCGACCCCTCTTACAGGGTTATCAGGAATATCAGGCCCGTGGCTGATGCTTCGGGTAAAGGGAAGAAGCCGATGGTGGAGAGGTCTAATGTTTCCTCCTCCGCCCGAACCAAAAGGAGGCATGATACAGTTGATGCTTCCTCCCATAAAAAATCCAAAAATTCAGCGGATTGTGAGGAGGTCTTCACCCCCCAGTGGACTCGGGTTAACCGACAGGTGACACAAGATCCCGAGAAAGCCGCAGAGTGGAGCTCCCTCGCCTTATACCTTCCGATCGTTGGGAATTTGAAGCCCTGGATGACATTGCCCTTGTTAGTCACTCCACAAGGTACCGGTCTTCCTCTTGTTTATTTTTTTCATAATCTCTTATGACTTCTTCTGATAATTTCTGCCTTCCCTGGAATGCTGTGTTGAGCTTCTATCAGCACATGGAAGCATTGAGTTGGGTTGGTCGCAACGGCTTCTTGCTGCAGACCTGTGAAGAGAATTTGGCCAAAGCCAATTCTGAGATAGACCGGCTTACGGCAGCTGCCGAGGAGCTGCAAAGAAAGCACGAAGAAGAGGTGAACTCCCTTAAGGAGGCCCTCAATTCTTCAACGGCTCGTGCTGTTGCTGCCGAGCGCGAGGCTAAGAAGCAGAAAGAAGCTGCCACGTTGTTCGGTGAAAGACTGGAATTTCAGTGTGCGGAGAACGAAAGATATTTGAAGTGGGCGATTCCTAGCAAGCCCGAGCACATCAAGCCAGAGCTTCTGAAGGATTGTGTTTGGAAGTACCTGAACAGCGTACCTTTCTCCAAACTGCTGGGTGCCTACAACATCTAAGCTTATCGTTTGGGGCAAAATGACGTTTGGAAAAGAATTCTCGAATCAATCCCTTCCTTCTAAAGCTACAAGTGATATGGTTGACATGATTCGGGAAAGGATCAAGTCTGCTCAATCTAGATAGAAGTCGTATGCCGACAAGAGAAGAACTACTTAGAATTTCCAATTGGAGAGAAAGTTTTCCTTAAAGTATCACCTATGAAAGGGGTGACGAGATTCAATGTGAAAGGAAAGCTTAGTCCCCGCTTCATTGGACCTTTTGAGATTTTGGAAAGGGTTGGACCTGTAGCATACCGCTTGGCCTTGCCTCCGTCACTTGCTGGAGTTCACAATGTGTTCCATATTTCAATACTTCGGAAATACCTAGAAAACCCGGAGCACATACTACAGCAAGCACCCGAAGGACTTAGTGCCGATCTTTCTTACGATGGAGGACCAGCCGAGATCCTAAATAGAAAGGACAAGCAGTTGCGGAATCGCACCATTCCTCTGGTGAAGATTCGATGGAAAAACCATACCCCTGAAGAAGCTTCATGGGAGAAAGAAGAAGACATGAAGGAGAAGTTTCCTTATCTTTTTGGAAGCACAGGTACGTTTTCAAATTCGAGGACGAAATTCTTTTAAGGGGGGGAGAATGTAATATCCAGCCCTATTCTAACCTTGACTCTGACCCGGATCCACTGTTGTATTCAGGTCCGAAGACCTGAAGCGGTGGAAGAAGAGATTTATGGACCATTCTGATTGATGATCATGATTCGGAGACCGAGCCCATGGACATTGACAATGATACCCCTTGCTTAAATGCATTGTTAGTGTTTAAGGAAAGTCTGCGCATCGGAGAAGATTAATATGGTTGACGTACCAAATGACCTCCTATGCACAATCCAAAGGTATTCCCCGAAACTAGACTTCTTGATTGAATTGTGGAAGAAAACCTCACTTAATTTGACCTTGTATATCCTTTCAAATCCCTACTTGAAGTTGCTGTTCTAAACCTGAGTTTTCTGCTGGAAATATTTTGGTCGATCCTTTTGGTCGATACCATCGACCAAGGACCATCGACCAAAATATCCCAGTCTGGCAAGTTAATGATTCCATGGAATATTCTTTTTCTATTTAATATAACCTCGAGCCTTGAGCCTTTTGCAATCATTTTTCTCACCTGGGAACGTGGGGAGAGCTTCCCAAAGCAGCTCCTTGGTTAGTGTGAAGGGTACCTCATCAAAGACACTTAGTTTATCATTGATTCTTGTCTTCATCTTCCACACTAAGGTATGACTCCTCATTCCACTCTCTACCCTACCATTTTCTACTCTTTTCTATTGTCACCTTGCTGATGAGACATTGGGAATGGTGCTGCAACCTTGCAACCACCACTCCAAGTGCCTACTCATGTTCAATCCATGATTTCCTTAGCTATTCATTGATGCTATGCTTCTATCTCATGCCTAGCATATGTATTCCATGATTTACCTATTAACATCATGCCATTTGATATCAAACTGAGCTATAGAGTGTATTATGTCCATGTTTAACATTGCCATATGATTCCAATCAAATTTCTATTAGTTCCTCTAACTATTGCATGCTATTCCTCATCAATGCAATCAATTCCAACTCATGCCATGATGTTTATCACTTGAAGATGATAGCTCAAATTGGGTCTTTTTAATTAGACCATTGGATTGGGTTAATTCTTTGATTTATAGTGTCCTACTACTGTTGTTAAGTATGCCTCCAAGTTTCAGATTGATCAAAACACCGGAAGACTCATTTAGGACCAAAATCCCCAAAATCCACTAATCTGTCCCGAAGACAATTTTGGTCGATTCCATCGACCAAGACCATCGACCAAAGTTGTTGCTGATAGCAACCTTGGTTAGTTTTGACCCAAATGACATCCGATCTTCCCGACTTCTTTTCTAACTTATTATTGATGTTTGTTTAGGGCCTTAACAATTCTATTGGACTATTCTTGGTATTCTCAATTCATCATCAATTCATCCAAGGTAAGGATGGTTATATCCATAAACATATAAGTCATCAAATATTGAACTGTGCTTTATTTAAAGAATGAAATCCCTTAATTTCCTTTCAATCATTATGAGACTGTTACATATGTGTTAGAACAGTAGCATTTAAATCTTTATACTCTTGTTGTGTTACTTTCTCATTTTGATTTGCTTATGTTTATAATGATTCGTTTCAATATCATGATTTGATTACTATTATGAATATGCATTGGATGCATGAGAAATGATGAGATTGGATGTGTGATTGCTTATGTATGACTTGGGATTTGGGGGTGTCCTACTGACACTTTTGTCCTTGGGCATCGGAGGGAATAGTATGGGATGTTCTCTGATGGTGCCTATCGACACTCTCCCGAGTTATTGGATGACATACATATGATTGTCTAGTTGTGTGGCTAGGTTCATCCTTGTTGTGTCAGACCCGAATCAGAAGGGCATTGAGACCAAACAACCCGTGGTAGTGTATGGTTGGATGGGCGCTTTAGGCCGGTAGCCAATCCGGTAGTGGACATAAACCATGCTACGGATACCTAAAAGGGGTCATTTATTGGTAGAGTTGCATATGGATAGACTTGGGCTCACGGGCGCTCAAGACCGGTAACCAATCCGTGAGAGGACGTGAGAGCTTCCCGTTTATTATATGTGGATGACCAATAGGGTTGATGAGTCTGAAATCCGGGATTTCGCTGACTCTAGTGTGAAGGATACCGGAAAGGATCGCCGGGGGCGAGGAATGGACGTATCTGAATCTGACTTGACCGACTGAGTAGATGACTTGCATTGGGCTAGGCTTTACTTGTGACATGCGCCAAGATTCTTGACCAAATGGTGATGTGAGAGAGTGGTGACCGATCCCCTTACCACGGCTTTTTGATGACTTTACCGATCTTCCCCTGGCATTCCCAAGATATGGAAATGGGAGAGTGACTGACGACCCAGAGAAGTACGGTGCTATGACTTAAAGCATGTCTACCCTAGAGACTAGCATTCATAGAGTTAGGCTCATATCTGCATTATATGTTCCATATCGCATTGCATTATTATATGTTCTGAATGTGTATGATTTCTAATTATGGAATAACTTCCTTTCTGAGTTCTTCGAACTCACTCCTTTTTGTGCAAATGTTTTAGATTACATTCCAGGTACCGAAGATTATGATGGCACCTCCTATGAGGCGGACTATGATTCCACATACTACCCTCCGGGTAGTGGCGTCGGTGAGGATCCGTATATTGGAGCCAAGGAGGATTACTATCCGCACCAGGGTTAGCCCCACAGTTGTGCTGGAGTGGCAGCGTTGGGTTTACTTCATCCGTAATGTTGAGGAGACTACCATTAGTATAGAAGAAACCCTAGCATAGTGCCCCATTCCCCTGGTGTATTTGTGAAACCTTGGATCTTGTAATTAACTTGTTTTTGGATTATTCTGGTGACACTTGGATATGTAACTAACTTGATTTACTTCTTTTCCGCTGCTCTGAGGGGGTGGCTACCACACCTTCTCACCCTTTATGATTTTGATCACACTCTATTATTATCTATATTCCGCACTCTGATTTAGTTAATCTTATCTTATTCATGATACTTAGTATTAACTGTTTTTACCATTGATTATTCTTGTTCCCGGATTGTGTTACCGTGTATGTGGGAGGCATGGACCTCAGATCATTGATCCTTGGACTGTGGATCACATCCCGGGTATTCCAAATGGGGTATCGGCTGGGTGGATGTGACAGGATGTCCCCGTTATATTAGACCCTAGTCGAAAGGGTGTCACATCCACCCAGCCGGTACCCTATCTGGCATACCCGGGATGTGATCCACAGCCCCGCAGATCCATAGTTCAGGGACCACATAATCCACATCGACGATAATACAATCATGAACAGATAATAATCATAAACCGACAATGAATGATCATAGAATTCAAAAATAAGGTGTCAGACATAATCAGAGTGCGGAAATAAATATCAAATCAGGTAACTTAAGAAGGCAGTGGGCGGAATCCACTCCTTCACCAAACGGAAGTGAGGTCAAAATTTAGTTAAGTACGAGTCTCAAGTTATGAAGATAAATTAAAGTTATTACAAGTCTTCTAAGTTTAACTGTCACAAAAAGAAGTAGTAACTACTCATAAGTCTCCTCCACAATGGATATGTCCTCCTCAAAAGTGAGGACCATGGAGATCCAACATGATCATGCTCCCATACAACTCCAGGGCTAACCCCGGTACGCCGGGTGATCTTCTTCGGTATGGTCACCGAAGTCTTCATGTAGCTAGCCTCCGGATAGTAGTATGAGGTATCCGGGTCCGTCTCGGGGGAGGGTGCCATCGGAGTAATCACCTGTAGAATAGCCTAACAAAATATTGCAACGAAAAAGGAAAGAGTTCAAAAGAACTCAAAGAAGGAAGTTATCCTTCCACACATAAACCACAAGATAATCATAAAATGATGCGAGATGATATGAGGCATATAATGCAATATGACTTTATTCTAAGTATGCTGGTCATCTATGGTAGACATGCTTTAAGTCATAGCACCATACTTCTTTGGGTAGTCTCGGTCACTCATCACCGGGGTGACTTGGGTCCCGCATCCCTCTCGGACAAATCCATGGTTGGGGGTGTCGGTCACCGCTCTCTCACATCACCGTTTGGTCTAAGTATTGGCGCATGTCAGGGTATAGCCTAGCCCAATGCAAGTCATCTACTTAACCATATCATGCCAGTTCCAGATACTTCCATTCCTCCCCTCTAGGGATCCTTTCCGGTATCCTTCACACTAGAGTCACGGATATTACTCACCAGACTCATCAACCCTATTGGTCATCCACAAATGGTAAACGGGAAGCTCTCACGTCCCTCTCACGGATCATTTCACCGGTCTTGAGTGCCCGTGAGCCCAAGTCTAGCCATTTGTAACCCTACCAATAAATGGCCCCTTTCAGGTAACCGTAATGCAATTTATGTCCTCTCACGGGGTGGATACCGGTCTTGAGCGCCCACAAATCAACACTACTACTACGGGTTGTTCGGTCTCAATGCCCTTCCGAATCGGGTCTGATATGATAGGGACATCCTGTCACGCCCTCCCAGCCGGTACCCTATCTGGCATACCCGAGAGTGTGATCCACAGCCCGAAGATCAGGTATCGAGTGATCAACCTCCCACATAAACAATAACATAATCATGAACAACCATAACAAGAGTGCGGAAGATAAATCATAGATCCAATAATGAAAGAATGAATCATAAACGAAACGGAATAATAGATATAATCAGAGTGTCAAACAGATAAGTAAAGTGAAGCAAAAATCCCACTTTACATCCAGCGGAAAAGTAGCTCGAAAGAATAAACTAGATAAAAGCTAATCCCAGTAGCAAGTACATTGGGTAACTAAATTATTCTCCACTTTGTAGACGACATCCTTGTAGGTGTAGATCTCATAAATAGCACAAGGACGCTTCCACTCAATGGTCGGACTAAGCATCGTACGGAGCATAACCACCCGTGGGATCTTCAGAGTAATTGTGGTAACCGCAATCACCTTCCTGGAGATATGTCTCTTCGCCTTGCGCTTCCTCATAGGGACCGTCATAGTATTCCGTACTGCAGGATAGTCTAACAACATTGTACAATAAAGGAATGAGTTTCAAAGAAACTCGGTAAAGCGCGATTAAAATCCATAATAACATAAATGGCGGGATTCCGAACAATCATAAATGCAATATGATATGAGACAAACAATGAATGAATGAATCTAAAATTTTTTTTTTTTTTCTTTTTTTTTTCCTTATTTTTTTTTTTTCTTACCCCCCTCTTTTTTAGGAAAGCCCCCCCACACCCCCAACCATTTAAGATATCTTGGATTCCCTCCAACCATTTAAGATATCTCGGGCGACCGATTGGTAATGGGTCCTTCATCCCTCGGGACAAACCTTGGCGGGGGTTAAGTCAACACACTCTCTCACAACCATTTGGTATAAGTCTTGGCGCATGTCAAGGTAATACCTAGCCAAATGCAAGTCTTCTACTTGGTTACATCAAGTCGGATCCGGATACTTCCATTCCTCGTCCCTGACGATCCTTTCCGGTATCCTTCACACTAGAGTCCTCATAGTCCCTGACTACGGACTCACCAACCCTATTGATCATCCACATATGGTAAACGGGAAGCTCTCACGTCCTCTCACGGGTTGGTTACCGGTCTTAAGCGCCCGTGAGCCCAAGTCTAACCATATGCAACCCTACCAATAAATGGCCCCCACAATGTGATTCCTGTCCTCTCACGGGTTGGTTACCGGTCTTGAAGCGCCCATGAATCCCCATTGCTACCACGGGTCGTTCGGTCTCAATACCCCTCCGATTAGGGTCGACATAACAGGACATCCTAGCCAAACACTACTAGACAATCCTATATATGTCATCCAACGGTTTAGGAAGGTGTCCAGAGGGCATCTCCGGAAACATCCCATAATATTCCCGTAGTAGTCCAAGGACGAAGTGTCAAAAGGACACCTCTCCTTTCCAAACCATACGTAAGCATACACATGCATCAATTCATATCATCACATATATGGTAACTCCATATATGGAAAGAAATCAATATTTACAATCATTTGTATAACATTGGTAAGTAAATCATACATGAATCAATTCAATATGAATAAGCAATGCTACTGTAATCAAAGTTATGCAACAGTAGTATATCATTGTAAGAATCTAATTTAAGAAACATATTAATGATATTCAAATATAGAAACTAGATTCATGCTATCTATGTAATTAAGGAAATAACCATCCTTACCTTTTATAACTCGCAAAGAATCCTAAGAAATCAAGTAAGATCTTGGCAAACTTGAGAAGAAGGTCCTAAACAAGTATATACAACATATTAGGAAAGATCCCTAACAGAAAATATAGCAAAACATCCGAAACAGACCAATTCGGAGTTCTTGTACTCATTGGTCGAGTGGATTGGTCGAGTGGTCCAGTCGACCAATCGGTCGACCAATGCGGACGATAACTTAGAAAATCAGAGTTTTGAGATATGAAATCCGAATTTGGTGGTTCAAAAGGGTACTAATCAAGGGGTAGACTACATCAGTAGTATTCTAGCATATAGGGGACCTCAAAACACTAATCAAATCAAGGTATCAAGATCCAAATTAGGAAACAAAAAGTTACCATAAATAAATCAAACATGGATCTTGATGAATTTTGAAATAGAAAACAAGGACAAGAACAATAGGAGGATGGATCATTGCTTTCGGTAATGAAAACATGAAAACATGCATAGGTCTTCATAGAATAAAGCTTAGAAGCATAAATCTAAATAAGGAAATAAAACCTACCATATATGTACTATCATGCATCATGAAGAACACATAGTAAGGTAGAAGAGAACAACTAGAATTCTATGGATTATGGATCATAGAAAGAAAACACAACCATTAACCACTAACATGATCAATGAAAGAAGATCCAAAGAGATCGAATTCAGATTAGGAAATTAACGAGAGATTAAATCATGGTTTGATCATGAATCCTTCAAAAGCTTGCAATGATCATGGTTAAGATCATTGTTCTAGCCTTAAATCCTTAGGATGATCATGAGAACATGTTCGGAGATGTTTGCAACAGAGGATGCAGCATCTCTTCTCTGTCTCAACTCAAAAAGGAAAGAAAAACAAAGATGTAGGAGAAGAAGAGAGAGTAGACATACCTTTTGATGCAAAAAGAAGAGTTCCGACGAAGATCCGCCAAGAAAACTCCAAGGATGCAAGAGAGATGACTTGCGAGAGGTCTTTGGTTCGTTCCGAGAGGGTTTGGAGGCAGCAAATACGAAGTGGACTCGAGGTTAGACTTAAATAGAGCAAGAATCAACCTAATTGCCAAAGACAGCACCCATTGGTCGAGTGGATTGGTCGGCGGCCCCGGTCGACCAATCGGTCGACCAATGCGATGCAACAAGGCCAAAACGGGGAATTGAAGGCCCAGATCAAATCCAAACCTAAAGAGGTTTTGCACACAAGTCAAGTGACTTACCTAGTAGGTAGAAATGCCTTCAAACCAAGATAGAGAGCACTCCAAGTCCATCAACTAATTAGATCTTCATCGGGATTCTGTTTCCATAAATAGAACCTCATCATCAACCTTCATGGATTCAAAGCCGGACACCAAGTCCTCTCTTGGGATGGCCCAAAGCTGACTTCTTGCTTTACTTCGGGTCATCGGACCTACAAATAACAAGGTTTCCGGGTCAAGGTTAGGGCTGGGTTTCACATTCTCCCCCCCTTAAAGAAATTTCGTCCCCGAAATTGAAAGCGTACTGTGCTTCCAAAGAGGTAAGGAAACTTCTCCTTCATGTCTTCTTCCTTCTCCCAAGAAGCTTCTTCAGGGGTATGGTTCTTCCACCGAATCTTCACCAAAGGAATGGCGCGATTCCGCAGTGCTTGTCCTTCCTATCCGAGGATTTCGGCCGGTTCTTCATCATAGGTCAAATCAGCACTAAGTCCTTCGGTGCTTGCTGCAAAATGTGTTCCGGATTCTCTATGTATTTTCGGAGCATCGAAATATGAAACACATTGTGCACACCAGCAAGAGACGGAGGTAATGCTAATCGATACGCAACGGGTCCAACCTTTTCCAAAATCTCGAAAGGTCCAATGTAACGAGGGCTAAGCTTACCCTTAACATTGAATCTCATCACACCCTTCATTGGTGAGACCTTGAGAAAGACTTTCTCTCCAACTTGAAATTCCAAATCGGTCCTTCTCTTATCGGCATAAGATTTACTGTCTCGGCCTGAGCGGACTTAATCCTTTCTCTTATCATATCTACCATAGCACTTGTAGCTTCAATCATCTCGGGACCTAAGACTTTTCTTTCACTGTCTCGAGTCCGGTACAAAGGTGTCCTACAAGTACTACCATACAAAGCCCTGAATGGAGCCATGCCTATTGTTGCTTGATAAGCTGTTGTTATAGGCAAACTCAACTAAAGCTAGGTGTTCATCCCAATTACCACCCATATCCACCACGCAAGATCCGAGCATGTCTTCCAATGTCTGAATTGTCCGCTCGGATTGTCCATCGGGCTTGTGGATGATGAGCTGTACTCAAGTTCAATTGGGTTCCCAAGGCCTTCTGCAAACTGTTCCAAAACCTTGAGGTGAACCTAGGATCACGATCCGAAACAATACTCAAAGGCACACCATGCGGACGAACCACATTATCCACATAAAGCCTGGCTAGCTTATCCAGTATGAGTGATCTTCATAGGAATGAAATGGGCTGATTTGGTCAACCTATCAACAATCACCCACACGGTGTCATTGCCTTTACTTAGTCCGAGGCAAGCTAGTCACAAAGTCCATGGAGATATCTTCCCACTTCCAACTAGGAATAGGAAGGGGTTGAAGTAATCCGGATGGAGGTTGTCGGACGGCTTTCACACGTTGGCAAGTCTCACACTTGGCAACAAAATCGTCAACATCCGCCTTTAGACCAATCCACCAAAAATGTTCCTTCAAGTCCTTGTACATCTTGGTGCTTCCCGGGTGTCTGATAAAAGCCTGACTGGTGTGCTTCCTTCAATATTTCATTCTTAACTTCATCGTTTGCGAGCACACACAGTCTTCCTCTAAACAACAAAGCACCATCCATGGATATACCAAAGTCGGGATCCGACTCGGGATTCGAAGAAATCTTCTCAACTTTGGTCAAAAACTCATGATCGAACTCTGTGAGCAACAATCTTATCTCTAAGACCAGATCTTGCCGTCATGGCGAGAAGAATAAAATCAGAATTCTCGGGGACGATTTCCAAACCAAAACTCTCAATAGAAGACCACAATGGTAGACTCAAAGCATTTAAATCCAAAGTCTTCTTCTGGTTCTTCCTACTAAGAGCATCGGCAACAACATTTGCTTTCCCGGGATGATCTTGAATATCACAATCATAATCGGAGACGAGTTCCAACCATCTCCTTTGTCTCATGTTCAACTCCTTTTGGGTAAAGAAGTATTTCAAACTCTTATGATCCGTGAAAATGGCAATCTTCTCACCGTAAAGATAATGTCTCCAAATCTTCAAAGCAAAGACAACGGCGGCAAGTTCTAGATCGTGAGTGGGGTAATTCCGCTCATAATCCTTCAATTGCCGAGAAGCATAGGCTACGACCTTGCCATGTTGCATCGAGTACACAACCCAAACCAATCTTTGGCGCATCGGTATAAAGCTGTCATACCACCGGAACTATCGGGTATAGTCAAAACCGGGGCACTTGTCAATCTATCCTTCAACTCTTGGAAATTCTTCTCACGGGCGTCGGACCAAACAAACTTCTCTTCTTTCCTGGTCAACTTAGTCATAGGAGCAGCCAACCGAGAAAAGTTCTCAATAAACCTTCGGTAGTAACCCGCCAATCCAAGAAAACTTCTTATTTCCGTTACTGACTTCGGTCTCTCCCAATCAGCCACGACTTGGACCTTTTCGGGATCGACACGAATACCTTCGGCTGAAACTACATGACCAAGGAAAACCACTCTCTTAAGCCAGAAATCACACTTGCTAAACTTAGCAAACAACTTCTTTTCCCGCAACCTTTGCAAAGTGAAACTTAGATGTCTCGCATGCTCTTCTTCGCTCTTCGAATAGATCAAGATGTCATCAATGAAAACAATCACAAACTTATCAAGCACATCATGAAATACTCGGTTCATGAGGTCCATGAACACCGCGAGGAGCATTGGTCAATCCGAAAGGCATGACTCTAAACTCGTAGTGACCATACCGCGTTCGGAAAGGCTGTCTTGAAGATATCACTAGACTTCACTTTCAATTGGTGATATCCGGACCTTAAGTCAATCTTCGAGAACACAACTGCACCCTTCAACTGATCGAAGAGATCATCGATTACGGGCGGTGGATATCTATTCTTGATAGTCAACTTATTCAACTCACGGTAGTCGATGCACAAGCGCATACTACCGTCTTTCTTCTTGACGAACAAGACCGGAGCTCCCCAAGGTGACACACTAGGCTGTACTGAAACCTCTATCAATGAGCTCATTCAACTGATTTTGCAACTCTTTCAACTCGGTAGGAGCCATCCTATACGGAGCTTTAGATACCGGAGGCGGCACCGGGGACGAGATCAATAGAGAATTCGACATCTCTGTCCGGAGGCACTCCGATAGATCATCGGGGAAGACATCAACAAAGTCGCAGGACAACTCGACTTCGTCGACTCTTTTCTCCACTATACCCTTGCCTTCGGATGAAGCATCATCCACTAGGGCATAGACTTGCATCGGTCTCGAGACAGCACCTTCTTACAAACCCTTCTCTTTTCACCTTGAAATTCAAAGACCGGACTTCCACATATATGGGCCTGAATCTTCTTTGAGGAACAAAGGAACACGGCTTTATGGGCTGTCGGCCAATCAATTCCCAAAATAACATCGAAGTCCTTCATGTCAAGAATCACAAAATTGGCTTCCAAGTTCTTCTCACCAATCAACACGGGACATTTAGATAACCCCTTATCTAGTTTCACAACGGGACCAGTGGGTGTACTAATCAATAAACAACTAGACAACTTCTCGGGGATTAGGTTAGTCTTCTTGATGAATGCGAGATGACATGAGCGAATGAGATGCACCCGTATCAAATAAGACAAATGCGAAAATAGAAGCGACTAACAATGTACACTGTAATCACATCATGGCTTGGATCCTGCTCGATCTTGGAAATCTGAAAACTCTACCGGAGGGAGGAGCGGGAGCACTCTTCACCACTTGGGCGGGCTGCTTTGGGCGGGCCGCCCGGACAGGCACGAGCAAAATGACCAGCTTGCTTGCGGTAGAAGCAAACCGGATTGCTTTGGATCCAACGGGGGTGGCTGCAACGAGAGGACTTCGAACAAAAGGCCTTGCACTCGCACTTGCACTTGCACTAGCATTTTTGCTGGTGGTCGGTTTCCGCCATCTTTGTTTAAGCGGCCGGGCTGCTGAAAACCCGTGTTCGACCTACACTCTTAGCACGAAAGGTAGGAGTGGGGTAGGGTGTAGGTCTCACATAACGACGGTCATTGCGATCCACCGGACCAGAATTCCTTGACGCCAAGGCTTACGCACCACGAGCACTTTCCTTCTCTGTTTCTTCCAACTTCTTCGAGTTCCGCACCACTTGAGCATAGCTCACTATAGGGCTGGGCTGTGAGATAAGCTTTAATGGCGGGCGCGATCCTTTGAAGAACTTCTTTGCTTTGGCGAGGTCTTCCTTCAAAGAATCTGGAGCAAAGAAATGAAGCTCCTCGAACTTCTGTTGGTACTCCAACACGGACAAAGTTCCTTGAGTCGAATCATAAACTCAGCTTCCTTTGCATCCTTCACCGCCTCGGGAAAGTAGTTCATACAAAAAGCCTCTTTGAATAACTCCCAAGTTACAACTCCTGCATGCAAACCTTCCAAAAGCGGGGACGAGTGGAGATCCACCATGCATCGGCTTCTTGTTGCAACTTCGCTCGGCAAACAAAATCTTCGAGCTTCCGAGCATTGCAGATGCCGGAAAGCCTTCTCCAACTCACGAAGCCACTTGTTAGGAAACAAGGGGTCCTTGGTAACACCGGTAAAAGTGGGTACTTGCATCTTGAGAAAACTCTCCATCGGGCGAGTATGAGGAGTTCAGCTAAACCTCCCGCATTCGGGACTGCGGCATGAGGATTCACATTAGCACCAGCCCGGGTCTCATTATGCGAGTCATGAAACCCACCAACATCTGGTTGAGTTGAGCTTGCTGCTTCTTTCTGCATCATGTTGCCCATGATATTGGCAATATCTACGAAACTTCCAACATTCGGGGCACCGGGGGATCTCATGAGTACCACGATCAGCATTTGGTATCTCACCACCTCCATGAGGTACTTCACCACCTCCCTGGGTACTTCACCACCTCCATGACCACTTTGGATTCACCACGCCCACTTCTCGGAGTAACCATTACTGCAAAACCGAGAACATCAAAATACCGAATTTGAAGATTCAACATAAACCACAAGTCCAAATGATTTGAAAACTTAAATCATGCTCAAATATATCCATATAGTCATCAAACAATATTCCATAAGGCAAAAATCACATTTTCCAAAAATTCAACAGCAAATGAGGTCACTTTGTGACCATTGGTCGAGTGGTTGGTCGAGTGACCCGGTCGACCAATCGGTCGACCAATGAAAAACAATCTGAAAATTCGCATTATAAGCCTCATTTCCACATTCCAACCTCATTCTAACTTCTTCCAAAGGTGAGAGAGCTCTAGGGAAAGTCTCCAAAGGTTCTCACAAGTGTTCTTGAGGTGATTTAGTGCTTCAACAACAACAACACAACACACCATCTTCACAAACAAGGTAAATCTCTCATTCTTTCTTCCATTTTCATCTTCTCATGCTTGCATTTCAATAAAACCATGCTTTACTTGTATCCAATGCTAGAAATCATGCTTAGGAATGCTTAGAAACATATTCCCTAGGTTTTAAACACAATGACATGCATAGACAACAAGTTTTAACACATTTGGTGCTCATCTCGCAAAGTTTTATACCGAAATCGATATCTTTAGAAAAATTTCGTTTTCTCTCAAACAGCTTGAAATTTTCGCACGAGATCAAATGCTACATGCTCAAGATGACATTGTAGATAGGTCCATACAATTTGATTTAACCAATTTCAACTTTTCAAAAATCCAATTTTGACCTAAATTGCAAAATCCCCAAATTTCTTCTTGCTGAATTTTTCGCTTTAATCCATGTTTTTCGATCGATTTTCATCAAAACAACTTCATAGACATGAAATTCCAAGTATTGTGCACATGCTAGTATGTTCAAATCAAATTTCCCCCAAATTTGAAATTTTCCGAAAAATTACGAAAATACCCTTTTGGCTCAAATCTTGAAATAGCACTAATTGGAAATGTCTCTTGTCTCTTCCACAGATACATCATGCAGAGGGGAGGACGAGGAGGAGGTAGAGGTAGAGGTCGCATCGTAGGTGCTCTCGGGGGCGAGGTCGGGTTCCTTTCGAGCCCCGAGAGAGGAGGTTGGGAGGCCGGACCTGTTTGACACACCTCGGGCCGAGTTTGCATGCGAGGCCTACTTCAGCTATTGTAACATCGAGATGGGGCGTCTACTTCATTTACGCCAGCTCGGAGCCTTCGGGATCCGGCGGAGGTTCGACACTTTACGGTGGACTCACCTCTTCACCGAGGATTTGCCGGTATACCGGGAGCTAGTGAGGTTGTTCTTCGGCAACCTTACTTACACGAGAGGAGGCTCGGGGCCGGGGACATCCACTCGGACTTGTCCTCGGGAGCGGGGTCCACCGGACTCGGATTCGCTTCTCTACCCGGACAACGGCCGAGATCTTGCGGGTCCCTTACTACCCACGGCGGTGTGTGTGGATACACTGCGGAGCGGACACAGACGGCCATCGATGCCGTACGAGCTTCGCGAGATATGCTCTACGCTATGGGATAGCCGCCGATGCTTCACACCGTGGACTAGCGGACGGATGACGGGTTCTGCACGTATTATCGGTCGCATAGTCGGCCGGAACATCATGCCGAAGCCGGACATCACCATCGGGTCACGGTGATGGAGGCCTTGGTCATTTACCGCATCTACATGGGCTTCGAGATCGATCTTTCTTACATCATTCAGCGGGTCATGCTTTGGACTTGGTTCTGCGGCCTAGCATGCGGAACCTTTGCTATGGGAGGCTTCGACTTTGATCTTCGGGCATTTCGGGGTGAGTTTCGAGGATACTCCGATGGACACTAGATCACGGGGATACCCCATTGGGACTCGGACCATTCGACGGATGAGACTACATCGATTAGAGAGATCTCTGGTCCGGAGGGTGAGGATGATGATGAATCGAGAGGATGAGGATGAGGGATCGAGAGGATGGAGGAGAGGATATCGGTCTGATAGTGATGATCGGGCCGGAGATGATCTGAGATATGCGCGAGGCTGAGCCCGTGCATCACGAGTTTCCTTCATCACACTTCGAGGCGGGTGGCCCTTCACATGCGGTTCCGGAGACTTCAGATCTTGGTGCACGGATGAGATCGATGACTTCCATGCTAGAGAGGATGGAGGTCGGACGGGGAGCAGATGTACGAGAGGATGGAGTCTCGACGGAGACGAGGATAGAGCATCGGGTGACTCGGCTAGCGAGAGGAGTTCGGAGCATATAGAGATCGAGTAGATCACCTAGATAGGCTGTACCTTAGGATTTCCCATTTATGCATTTCGGATGTAATCATTGTAAAAACTTTTGAAATTAATGAAGTTCATTTTGTTTCTCTTTAATTATTGTATGTTATGCACTTTTCTTTTCCTTGCATTAGTGTCATTTGTTCAAGTATAATTATGGTATGTTATTCGAAATGTTACTGTTATGCCTCAAAGTTCAAGTTTCTAATTCGGTGTTCTATTATTCACTTCTAAGAGTAGAAGAGTCACTTCAGATCAATGACTCGGGAATGTTCGGTTGTTGCCTTTTGTGGTTAGGATCTCCTCGAACCTTGGGCTCCGATACCAATCATCACGCCCTCCCGGCCGGTACCCTATCGGCATACCCGAGAGTGTGATCCACGGCCCGAAGATCGGGTATCGAGTGATCAACCTCCCACATAAACAATAACATAATCATGAACAACCATAACAAGAGTGCGGAAGATAAATCATAGATCCAATAATGAAAGAATGAATCATAAACGAAACGGAATAATAGATATAATCGAGTGTCAAACGGATAAGTAAAGTGAAGCAAAAATCCCACTTTACATCCGGCGGAAAAGTAGCTCGAAAGAATAAACTAGATAAAAGCTAATCCCGGTAGCAAGTACATTGGGTAACTAAATTATTCTCCACTTTGTAGACGACATCCTTGTAGGTGTAGATCTCATAAATAGCACAAGGACGCTTCCACTCAATGGTCGGACTAAGCATCGTACGGAGCATAACCACCCGTGGGATCTTGAGTAATTGTGGTAACCGCAATCACCTTCCTGGAGATATGTCTCTTCGCCTTGCGCTTCCTCATAGGGACCGTCATAGTATTCCGTACTGCGGGATAGTCTAACAACATTGTACAATAAAGGAATGAGTTTCAAAGAAACTCGGTAAAGCGATTAAAATCCATAATAACATAAATGGCGGGATTCCCGAACAATCATAAATGCAATATGATATGAGACAAACAATGAATGAATGATTCTAACTCTATGTATGCTTGGTCTCTATTAGCGGACATGCTTTAAGTCATAGCACCGTACTTCTTTAGGAAAGTCCACTCACATCCTCAACCATTTAAGATATCTTGGATTCCCTCCAACCATTTAAGATATCTCGGGCGACCGATTGGTAATGGGTCCTTCATCCCTCGGGACAAACCTTGGCGGGGGTTAAGTCAACACACTCTCTCACAACCATTTGGTATAAATCTTGGCGCATGTCGGGGTAATACCTAGCCAAATGCAAGTCTTCTACTTGGTTACATCAAGTCGGATCCGAGATACTTCCATTCCTCGTCCACTGACGATCCTTTCCGGTATCCTTCACACTAGAGTCCTCATAGTCCACGACTACGGACTCACCAACCCTATTGATCATCCACATATGGTAAACGGGAAGCTCTCACGTCCTCTCACGGGTTGGTTACCGGTCTTAAGCGCCCGTGAGCCCAAGTCTAACCATATGCAACCCTACCAATAAATGGCCCCCACAATGTGATTCCTGTCCTCTCACGGGTTGGTTACCGGTCTTGAGCGCCCATGAATCCCCATTGCTACCACGGGTCGTTCGGTCTCAATACCCCTCCGATTAGGGTCGACATAACAGGACATCCTAGCCAAACACTACTAGACAATCCTATATATGTCATCCAACGGTTTAGGAAGGTGTCCGAGAGGGCATCTCCGGAAACATCCCATAATATTCCCGTAGTAGTCCAAGGACAGAAGTGTCAAAAGGACACCTCTCCTTTCCAAACCATACGTAAGCATACACATGCATCAATTCATATCATCACATATATGGTAACTCCATATATGGAAAGAAATCAATATTTACAATCATTTGTATAACATTGGTAAGTAAATCATACATGAATCAATTCAATATGAATAAGCAATGCTACTGTAATCAAAGTTATGCAACAGTAGTATATCATTGTAAGAATCTAATTTAAGAAACATATTAATGATATTCAAATATAGAAACTAGATTCATGCTATCTATGTAATTAAGGAAATAACCATCCTTACCTTTTATAACTCGCAAAGAATCCTAAGAAATCAAGTAAGATCTTGGCAAACTTGAGAAGAAGGTCCTAAACAAGTATATACAACATATTAGGAAAGATCCCTAACAGAAAATATAGCAAAACATCCGAAGCACGACCAATTGCTGGAGTTGCTTTGTACTCATTGGTCGAGTGGATTGGTCGAGTGGTCCGGTCGACCAATCAGTCGACCAATGCGAGACGATAACTTAGAAAATCAGAGTTTTGAGATATGAAATCCGAATTTGGTGGTTCAAAAGGGTACTAATCAAGGGGTAGACTACATCAGTAGTATTCTAGCATATAGGGGACCTCAAAACACTAATCAAATCAAGGTATCAAGATCCAAATTAGGAAACAAAAAGTTACCATAAATAAATCAAACATGGATCTTGATGAATTTTGAAATAGAAAACAAGGACAAGAACAATAGGAGGATGGATCATTGCTTTCGGTAATGAAAACATGAAAACATGCATAGGTCTTCATAGAATAAAGCTTAGAAGCATAAATCTAAATAAGGAAATAAAACCTACCATATATGTACTATCATGCATCATGAAGAACACATAGTAAGGTAGAAGAGAACAACTAGAATTCTATGGATTATGGATCATAGAAAGAAAACACAACCATTAACCACTAACATGATCAATGAAAGAAGATCCAAAGAGATCGAGAATTCAGATTAGGAAATTAACGAGAGATTAAATCATGGTTTGATCATGAATCCTTCAAAAGCTTGCAATGATCATGGTTAAGATCATTGTTCTAGCCTTAAATCCTTAGGATGATCATGAGAACATGTTCGAGAGATGTTTGCAACAGAGGATGCAGCATCTCTTCTACTGTCTCAACTCAAAAAGGAAAGAAAAACAAAGATGTAGGAGAAGAAGAGAGAGTAGACATACCTTTTGATGCAAAAAGAAGAGTTCCGACGAAGATCCGCCAAGAAAACTCCAAGGATGCAAGAGAGATGACTTGCGAGAGGTCTTTGGTTCGTTCCGGAGGGTTTGGAGGCAGCAAATACGAAGTGGACTCGAGGTTAGACTTAAATAGAGCAAGAATCAACCTAATTGCCAAAGACAGCACCCATTGGTCGAGTGGATTGGTCGGCGGCCCGATCGACCAATCGGTCGACCAATGCGACAAAGAAGGCCAAAACGAGGGAATTGAAGGCCCGGATCAAATCCAAACCTAAAAAGGTTTTGCCCCCCACCAAAAAACAAACTAACTAACCAATAAATACCAAAAAACCCAAAAACAAAACACACCCCACCCCCCCACCACCTCTACCTCCTCCCACCACCTTACCTCTCTACATAACCACACCCCCCCCACCCCCCTCAACAACCCCACCCCCCCCCCCCCCCCCCCCCCGGCCCCCCCCCACCCCCCTTCTTTCCCTCCCCCCCCCCCCCCCCCCCAAAAAAAAAGCTCCGCCCCGGGTAGGGGGGGGGGGGCACCCACCCCCCCCCCACCCACCAACCACACCCTACCCCTCCTCTCCAACAACCCCCCCGGCGGCCGCCGCCCCCCCCCCCCCCCCCCCCCACCCCCCCCCCCCCCCCCCCGGCGCACCCACCCCGAGGGCCCCCCCCCCCCCCCCAATTTTACTTAACCCCACCCCCCCCCCCATTCCCCCTCTCCCCCCACAAGATACAACGTCTTAGTAAACATTCGATTCATGACATAAGTCATCATATATTGAAATTGATAAACATGATACAACATTGAAGTAATACAATGTAAACACCAAGCTACAGTTAAAATACATATGTAGCAAGTCTAACATGATAAGGATATGAATTAGAAACTATATTTACTAGGATAGGAATACCAAGTCAAGATTTCCATATCCTAGGTAATTACATCGATAACTATCCTTACCTTGAATCGGAGAAGAGAATGGTCCAAGATCACAAGCAGTGGCCCAAATAGTCTTAAAGTCCTAAACAAGCATATATGAAAGGTTAGAGAAGAAATCAGAACAATCGGAGATCAAACGAATCAGAACTGAGCAAAAGTTGCTGACAGCAACTCTATTGGTCGATACATTTGGTCGATAGTATCGACCAATAGTATCGACCAATTCAATTCAAGACAACAAGTCGGCTTTTCGGATTCTTGCCCAGATTTGGTCTTCCTGGTCTCGGATTGACATGAAACTTGGAGGATAGTCTAGGCACAACATGGGGACACTAATTATCAAGAAACTTTCATAATCCAATGGTCCATTTGGAGATCCCCAAATTGACATATTAAGGTTAAGAGTTGTAGATCATAGCATTGGCTATAACTCAATGCAAATTAGGGGAAAACATGGGAGATTAGGTAGGGAATCGTTTAGAAGCAACATGGAGCACATATGCAAGGTATAGATTAAGTAAATCACGAGCTTCATCTCAGTTTTGGTAAATAAAGCAAGTTGGTAAGCAATAAATCATGAAAATGTGTAGTCAATGATCATGAGGTGAATCAATCATAGTCACATCGGTGAAAACATCATTGTGTGGGGTTTAGAAGGTTCATGGCAAGGTGTATGCAAGGTTGCAGCACCTTGACCATGGTCCCAACAGTAAAATAGAGAAAAGATGAGTAAGAAAGTGATTAGGAGAGAGAGTCATACCTTTAAAGTGGAACAAGAAGGTAGGAATAAGTGGTTGGCAAAGATTGATGAAGAAGATGCTTCACCACTACCAAGGAGGAGTTCTTGGGAGGCTCTCTCACGTTCCCAGATGTTAAAGACACGAGGATAGGGCTCCGGTCTCGAGGAATAAATAAATAGAAAAGAATATTCTAAGAATCTTTAAATGCGGGCTCAGCGAGACTTGTTGGTCGATACCTTTGGTCGATGGTATCGACCAATAGTATCGACCAAAACAAACTCTGCAGAATTTTACAGAATAGTACAGCAACTTTAGGTGCGGACTTGGAGGGCTATACAAGGTCAAATTGCATGGGGTTTTCTCCTACAGTTCACTCAAGAGGTCTAGTTTCAGGGAGTACCTTCGGATTATGCACCGGAGTCCGTTTGCTATTTCAACTGTCTCGCTCTTCATCAGTGCGCAGATTCTAACTTAACACTGGTAATGTGCTCAAGGAAGGAGCAGCATCATCAATGTCCATAAAATGGAATCCCGACATTACGTCATCAACCAGTAGGGCCCATAAGTCCCTCCTACCACCATTTCGGGTCTTCCCCACCAAAAAAAAAAAACAAAAAACACACCACCCCCCGCTTAAGTAAAAAACTACATTACAAAAAACATATAAAAAACAAAACACCCCACAACACAAAACGCGATCACGCCCCCACCCCACACACAAACCCACACCCAACAAGAGAAAACCAATAAGGTCCCCCCCTTTTTTGAAGGTTACCTTTTGACTAAACTTGGCCCCCCCGTTGCCCCCCCCCCCCAACAAACCCCCCCGGGCCCACACACCCTCCCCCCTCCCCCATTTTAAAAAACCAAAAGGGTTTGGGGCCCCGTGGTCGGGGACTATGGGGACTCTAGTGTGAAGGATACCGGAAAGGATCCCGAGAGGGGGGAATGGACGTATTTGGAACTGACTTTGTCACATCCTCCCAGCCGGTACCCTATCCGCATACCCGAGAGTGTGATCCACAGCCCGAAGATCAGGTATCGAGTAATCAACCTCCCACATAAACAATAACATAATCATGAACAATCATAATAAAAGTGCGGAAGATAAACCATAGATCCAATAAGGAAAGAATGAATCATAAATAAATCAGAATACTAGATATAATCAGAGTGTCAAACAGATAAGTAAAGTGAGGCAAAAATCCCACTCTACAACCAGCGGAAAAATAGCTCTAAAAGATAATAAACTAGACAAAATCTAATCCCAGTAGCAAGTACAATGGGTAACTAAATTGTTCTCCACTTTATAGACAACATCCTTATAAGTGTAAATCTCATAAATGGCACAAGGACGCTTCCACTCAATGGTCGGACTAAGCATCGTACGGAGCATAACCACTCACGGGATCTTCAGTGTAATTGTGGTAACCGCAATCACTTTCCTGGAGATATGCCTCTTCGCCTTGCGCTTCTTCATAGGAACCGTCATAGTACTCGGTACTGCACGGGATAGTCTAACAAACATTGTACAATAAAGGAATGAGTTTCAAAGAAACTCAGTAAGGCAGTTAAATCCATAATATCATAAATGGCAGGATTTCAGAACAAACATGAATGCAATATGATATGAGACAAGCAATGAATGAATGAATCTAACTCTATGTATGCTGGTCTCTATTGGCAGACATGCTTTAAGTCATAGCACCGTACTTCTTTAGGAAGATCTCAATCACTCATCATCAGTTGGTAATGGGTCCGGCATCCCTCGGGACATTCCATGGCTGGGGGTTAAGTCACCACTCTCTCACATCACCATTGGTCTAAGTACCGGCGCATGTCGGGGGTAAAACCTAGCCAAATGCAAGTCTTCTACTTAGTTACATCAAGTCAGATCCAGATACGTCCATTCCTCGTCCCCCGACGATCCTTTCCGGTATCCTTCACACTAGAGTCCTCATAGTCTCGACTACGGACTCATCAACCCTATTGATCATCCACATATGGTAAACGGGAAGCTCTCACGTCCTCTCACGGGTTGGTTACCGGTCTTAAGCGCCCGTGAGCCCAAGTCTAACCATATGCAATCCTACCAATAAATGGCCCCCACAATGTGATTCATGTCCTCTCACGGGTTGGTTACCGGTCTTAAGCGCCCGTGAATCCCCATTGCTACCACGGGTCGTTCGGTCTCAATACCCCTCCGATTAGGGTCTGACATAACAGGACATCCTAGCCAAACACTACTAGACAATCCTAGATATGTCATCCAACAGTTTAGGAAGGTGTCCAGAGGGCATCTCCCGGAAACATCCCATAATATTCCCGTAGTAGTCCAAGGACAGAAGTGTCAAAAGGACACCTCTCCTTTCCAAACCATACTTAAGCATACACATGCATCAATTCATATCATCACATATATGGTAACTTCATATATGGAAAGAAATCAATAATTACAATCAACTTGTATATAATTGGTAAGTAAATCATACATGAATCAATTCAATATGAATAAGTAATGCTACTGTAATCAAAGTTATGCAACAGTAGTATATCGTTGTAAGAATCTAATTAAGGAAACATATCAACGATATTCAAATATAGAAACTAGATTCATGCTATCTATGTAATTAAGGAAATAACCATCCTTACCTTTTATAACTCGCAAAGGAATCCTAAGAAATCAAGTAAGATCTTGGCAAACTTGAGAAGAAGGTCCTAAACAAGTGTATACAACATATTAGGAAAGATCCCTAACAGAAAAGATACCAAAACATCCAACACAGACCAATTCAGAGTTGCTTTGTACTCATTGGTCGAGTGGATTGGTCGATTGGTCCAGTCGACCAATCGATCGACCAATGCAGACGATAGCCTAAAAAAAACAGAGTTTTAAGATATGAAATCCGAATTTGGTGGTTCAAAAGGGTACTAATCAAGGGGTAAACTACATCAGTAGTATTCTAACATATAGGGGACCTCAAAACATTAATCCAAACAAGCCATCAAGATCCAAATTAGGAAACAAAAAGTTACCATAATTAGATCAACCATGGATCTTGATGAATTCGAAATAGAAATCAAAGACAAGAACAATAGGAGGATGGATCATTGCTTCGGGGTAAAGGTATCATGAAAACATACTTAGATGTTCAAGGTAATAGGCTTAAAAGCATAAATCTAAATAAGGAAACAAAACCTACCATATATGTAACTACCATGATTCATGAAGAACACATAGTATGGTAGAAGAGAACAACTAGAGATTGATAGATCATGGATCATGAAAAGAAAAACACAGCAATTAACTACTAACATGATCAATATAGAAGATCCAAGGAGATCAGAATTCAAATCAGAAGTTTAACAAAGATTAGATCATGGTTTGATCATGATTCCTTCAAAAGCTTGCAATGATCATGGTTAAGATCATTGTTCTAGCCTCTAATCCTTAGGATGATCAAGAGAGACAAGTCCAGAGATGTTTGCAACAGAGAATGCAGCATCTCCTCTCTGTCTCAACTCAAAAAGGAAAGAAAATAAGAGATAGAGGAGAAGAAGAGAGTGTAGACATACCTTTTGATGAAAAGGAAGAGTTTCGTCGAAGATCCGTCAAGAAAATCACCAAGGATGCAAGGGAGATGACTTGCAGAGGTCTTTGGTTCGTTCCAAAGAGTTTGGAGGCAGCAAATACGAAGTAGACTCGAGATTGGACTTAAATAGAGCAAGAAAAACCTAATTGCCAAAGACAGCACTCATTGGTTGAGTGGATTGGTCGACTGGTCTAGTCGACCAATCGATCGACCAATGCCTGACAAAAAATCCAAATCGGGGAATTGAAGACCCAGATCAAATCCAATCCTAAAGGGGTTTTGCACACATGTCAAGTGACTTACCTAATAGGTAGAAATGCCTTCAAACCAAGATAGAGAGCACTCCAAGTCCATCAACTAATCCAATCTTCATCAAGATTCAGTTTCCATAAATAGAACTTCATCATCAACTTTCATGGATTCAAAGCCAGACACCAAGTCCTCTACTGGGATGGCCCAAAGCTGACTTCTTACTTTACTTCGGGTCATCGGACCTACAAATAACAAGGTTTCCGGGTCAAGGTTAGGGCTGGGTTTTACATGACTTGATATGACTAAGTAGAAGACTTGCATTTGGCTAGGATGAACCCTGACATGCGTCAATACTTAGACCAATGGTGATGTGAGAGAGCGGTGACATATACCCCCAGCCATGGATTGGAAACCCAGCCCTAACCTTGACCCAGAAACCCTGTTGTTTGTAGGTCCAACGACCCGAAGTAAAGCAAAAAGTCAGCTATAGGCCATCCCAGTGGAAGACTTGGTGGCTGGCTTAGAATCCATGAGTGCTGATGTCAGTGTTCCATTTATGGAAACTGCATCCTGATGAAGATGGAATTAGTTGATGGACTTGGAGTATTCTCTGTCATGGTTTGAAGGCATTTCTACCTACTAGGTAAGTCACATGGTGTGGGTGCAAAACACCTTTATGTTTGGATTTGATCTGAGCCTTCAATTCCCTATTATGGATTTGTTGTTCTGATTGGTCGCTCATTGGTTGATTGGGCCAGTCGACCAATCCAATCGACCAATGAGATCTGATTTTGCTAATTAGGTCTTTCCTTGCTCTATTTATGTCCAATCTCGAGTCTACTTCGTATTTTTTGCCTCCAAACTCTTTGGAACATACCAGAGCCATCTGCAAGTCATCTCCCTTGCATCCCTGGTGATTATCTTGACGGATCTTCGTCAAATCTCGTGCTTTTACACAAAAAGGTATGTGATCATCCTCTTCTATGTTTCATCTTTGATTCTTCATTACTTTTCTTTCCTTTTCTCGATTGAGGACAGTAGAAGTGATGTTGTACCTCTGTTGCAACCATCACTATACTCTTTCCCTCTCTTTTCCTAAGGATCTAAAGCTTGGTGGATGATCTTCATCAAGATCATCACTCGCTTTTGAAGGAAAACATGTATTCATTCACTTTCCTTATTTAGATTGATGTTCTTCAGTCTTAGATCTATTTTTCTTGAAGATCTAAGCATGCTTTCATGATTTCTTCATCACAATTGGTAATCCATCATCCTATTGTTGTTGTCCATGATTTTTACTATGAATTATTCAAGAACCATGATTGATCTAATTATGGTTACTTTTTGTTTCCTAATTTGTAACTTGAAGACTTGATTTGATTAGTGTTTTGGAGTCCTCTATATACTAGTATATTGCCATTGTAGTTTCCCCCTTGTTTAGTACCCTTTTGAACCACCAAATTCAGTTTTATATTCTAAAAACTCTGATTTTTGAAGGCCACTGTCTCTGTTGGTCAACTCATTGGTCGACTAAAGCAGTAGACCAATCCAATCGACCAATGAGTACAACGAACCACATATTTGGTCTATTTTGGATGTTTTGATGTCTTTCCTTCTAGGTATCTTTCCTAATATGTTATATATACTTGTTTAGGACTTTCTTCCCAAGTTTAGTCAAGGTCTTACTTGATTCCCCAAGATCCTTTGCGAGTTATATAAGGTAAGGATGGTTATTTCCTTAATTACATAGATTGTTTGAATCTAGTTTCTATATTTGAATCTTTGGTTTATTTCTTTAATTAGATTCTTATAATAATATACTACTGATGCATTACCTTAGTTACAGTAGCATTAATTGTATATATTAAATTGATTCATGTATGATTTACTTACCAAATATATGCAAGTTGGATGTTATTATTGATTTCTTTCCATATAAGAAGTTGCCATATATGTGATGTTATGGATTTATGTTTGTGAATGATTATGTATGGTTTGGAAAGGAGAGGTGTCCTTTTGACACTTCTGTCCTTGGACAACTACAGGAATATTATGGGATGTTTCTGGAGATGCCCTCTGGACACCTTCCTAAACTGTTGGATGACATAATTAGGACTGTCTAGTAGTGTTTGGCTAGGATGTCCCGTTATGTCAGACCCTAATCGGAGGGGTATTGAGACCGAACGACCCGTGGTAGCAATGGGGATTCATAGGCGCTCAAGACCGGTAACCAACTCGTGAGAGGACAGGGAATCACATTGTGGATACTCGAAAGAGGCCATTTATCGGTAGGGTTGCATATGGATAGACTTGGGCTCATGGGCGCTCGAGACCGGTAACCAACCCATAAGGGGACGTGAGAGCTTCCCGTTTACCATATGTGGATGACTTATAGGGTTGATGAGTCCATAGTCAAGGACGATGGAGACTCTAGTGTGAAGGATACCGGAAAGGATCGCCAGGGGCGAAGAATGGACGTATCTGGATCTGACTTGATGTAATTGAGTAGGAGACTTGCATTTGGCTAGGCTTTGACCCTGGCATGCACCAGCACTTAGACCAATGGTGAAGTGAGAGAGTGGTGACATAACCCCCAGCCATGGAATGTCCCGAGGGATGCCAGACCCACTACCAAAAGGCGTTGTATGATGAGACCTTCCTAAAGAAGTACGGTGCTATGACTTAAAGCATATTGCATCATGTGTTTCATATCATATAGCATTTTACTCTGTTTTGAAATCCTGTTATTTATGTTGTTATGGATTAACTGCCTTACTGAGTTTCACTGAAACTCACTCCTTTTGTACAATATCTTTTGTAGACTACTCTACAGGTACTGATGACTATGAAGGTCAATTCGAGGAAGCGCAAACTGAAGAGGCGTACTTCACGCAAGGTGCTGGCAACCATGAAGATTACATTGAAGATTCCTCAAGTGGTTTTACTTGTTACTAGGATTAGCCCTACTGTGGAGTGGGAACGTCTGAGCGTCATTGATGAAGTCTATGTTTATGAAGACGTTCTTTATAAGATAGAATAGACTTTAGTTTAGTTTGTTATATCTTTATTTCTTTCTTCTCTTAGAAACAGATGTAACCTTTCTTTTGACTTGCGACCTACTTTCCGCTGGTTGTAGAGTGGGATTCCACCTCACTGTACTTTCTGATTTAGACATTTTGGTTGTCTTTCATACTCTGATTGTCACGCCCTCCCAGCCGGTACCCTATCTGGCATACCCGAGAGTGTGATCCACAGCCCGAAGATCAGGTATCGAGTGATCAACCTCCCACATAAGCAATAACATAATCATGAACAACCATAACAAGAGTGCGGAAGATAAATCAAAGATCCAATAATGAAAGAATGAATCATAAACGAAACGGAATAATAGATATAATCAGAGTGTCAAACAGATAAGTAAAGTGAAGCAAAAATCCCACTTTACATCCAGCGGAAAAGTAGCTCGAAAGAATAAACTAGATAAAAGCTAATCCCAGTAGCAAGTACATTGGGTAACTAAATTATTCTCCACTTTGTAGACGACATCCTTGTAGGTGTAGATCTCATAGATAGCACAAGGACGCTTCCACTCAATGGTCGGACTAAGCATCGTACGGAGCATAACCACCCGTGGGATCTTCAGAGTAATTGTGGTAACCGCAATCACCTTCCTGGAGATATGCCTCTTCGCCTTGTGCTTCCTCATAGGGACCGTCATAGTATTCCGTACCTGCAGGATAGTCTAACAACATTGTACAATAAAGGAATGAGTTTCAAAGAAACTCGGTAAAGCGATTAAAATCCATAATAACATAAATGGCAGGATTCCGAACAATCATAAATGCAATATGATATGAGACAAACAATGAATGAATGATTCTAACTCTATGTATGCTGGTCTCTATTGGCAGACATGCTTTAAGTCATAGCACCGTACTTCTGTAGGAAAGTCTCAATCACTCATCATCAGTTGGTAATGGGTCCTTCATCCCTCAGGACAAACCTTGGCAGGGGGTTAAGTCAACACACTCTCTCACAACCATTTGGTATAAGTATCGGCGCATGTCACGGTAATACCTAGCCAAATGCAAGTCTTCTACTTGGTTACATCAAGTCAGATCCAGATACTTCCATTCCTCGTCCCTGACGATCCTTTCCGGTATCCTTCACACTAGAGTCCTCATAGTCCCTGACTACGGACTCACCAACCCTATTGATCATCCACATATGGTAAACGGGAAGCTCTCACGTCCTCTCACGGGTTGGTTACCGGTCTTAAGCGCCCGTGAGCCCAAGTCTAACCATATGCAACCCTACCAATAAATGGCCCCCACAATGTGATTCCTGTCCTCTCACGGGTTGGTTACCGGTCTTGAGCGCCCATGAATCCCCATTGCTACCACAGGTCGTTCGGTCTCAATACCCCTCCGATTAGGGTCCGACATAACAGACATCCTAGCCAAACACTACTAGACAATCCTATATATGTCATCCAACAGTTTAGGAAGGTGTCCAGAGGGCATCTCCGGAAACATCCCATAATATTCCCGTAGTAGTCCAAGGACAGAAATGTCAAAAGGACACCTCTCCTTTCCAAACCATACGTAAGCATACACATGCATCAATTCATATCATCACATATATGGTAACTCCATATATGGAAAGAAATCAATATTTACAATCATTTGTATAACATTGGTAAGTAAATCATACATGAATCAATTCAATATGAATAAGTAATGCTACTGTAATCAAGTTATGCAACAGTAGTATATCATTGTAAGAATCTAATTTAGGAAACATATTAATGATATTCAAATATAGAAACTAGATTCATGCTATCTATGTAATTAAGGAAATAACCATCCTTACCTTTTATAACTCGCAAAGAATCCTAAGAAATCAAGTAAGATCTTGGCAAACTTGAGAAGAAGGTCCTAAACAAGTATATACAACATATTAGGAAAGATCCCTAACGAGAAAATATAGCAAAGCATCCGAAACAGACCAATTCCGGAGTTGCTGTACTCATTGGTCGAGTGGATTGGTCGAGTGGTCCAAATGGCCCAATCAATCGACCAATGCAGACGAGTTTAGAAAATCGGAGTTTTGAGATATGAAATCCGAATTTGGTGGTTCAAAAGGGTACTAATCAAGGGGTAGACTACATCAGTAGTATTCTAGCATATAGGGGACCTCAAAACACTAATCAAATCAAGGTATCAAGATCCAAATTAGGAAACAAAAAGTTACCATAAATAAATCAAACATGGATCTTGATGAATTTTGAAATAGAAAACAAGGACAAGAACTATAGGAGGATGGATCATTGCTTTCGGTAATGAAAACATGAAAACATGCATAGGTCTTCATGGAATAAGGCTTAGAAGCATAAATCTAAATAAGGAAATAAAACCTACCATATATGTACTATCATGCATCATGAAGAACACATAGTAAGGTAGAAGAGAACAACTAGAATTCTATGGATTATGGATCATAGAAAGAAAACACAACCATTAACCACTAACATGATCAATGAAAGAAGATCCAAAGAGATCGGAATTCAGATTAGGAAATTAACAGAGATTAAATCATGGTTTGATCATGAATCCTTCAAAAGCTTGCAATGATCATGGTTAAGATCATTGTTCTAGCCTTAAATCCTTAGGATGATCATGAGAACATGTTCAGGAGATGTTTGCAACAGAGAATGCAGCATCTCTTCTACTGTCTCAACTCAAAAGGAAAGAAAAACAAAGATGTAGGAGAAGAAGAGAGAGTAGACATACCTTTTGATGCAAAAAGAAGAGTTCCGACGAAGATCCGCCAAGAAAACTCCAAGGATGCAAGAGAGATGACTTGCGAGAGGTCTTTGGTTCGTTCCGCAGGGTTTGGAGGCAGCAAATACGAAGTGGACTCGAGGTTAGGCTTAAATAGAGCAAGAATCAACCTAATTGCCAAAGACAACACCCATTGGTCGAGTGGATTGGTCGATCGGCCCATCGACCAATCAGCCGACCAATGCAGACAAAGAAGGCCAAAACAGGGAATTGAAGGCCCGGATCAAATCCAAACCTAAAGGGGTTTTGCACACAAGTCAAGTGACTTACCTAGTAGGTAGAAATGCCTTCAAACCAAGATAGAGATCACTCCAAGTCCATCAACTAATTAGATCTTCATCAGATTCTGTTTCCATAAATAGAACCTCATCATCAACCTTCATGGATTCAAAGCCGTACACCAAGTCCTCTCTTGGGATGGCCCAAAGCTGACTTCTTACTTTACTTCGGGTCATCGGACCTACAAATAACAAGGTTTCCGGGTCAAGGTTAGGGCTGGGTTTCACATTCTCCCCCCTTAAAGAAATTTCGTCCCCGAAATTGAAAGCGTACTGTGCTTCCAAAGAGGTAAGGAAACTTCTCCTTCATGTCTTCTTCCTTCTCCCAAGAAGCTTCTTCAGGGGTATGGTTCTTCCACCGAATCTTCACCAAAGGAATGGCGCGATTCCGCAGCTGCTTGTCCTTCCTATCCGGGATTTCGGCCGGTTCTTCATCATAGGTCAAATCAGCACTAAGTCCTTCAGTGCTTGCTGCAAAATGTGTTCCGGATTCTCTATGTATTTTCGGAGCATCGAAATATGGAACACATTGTGCACACCAGCAAGAGACGGAGGTAATGCTAATCGATACGCAACAGTCCAACCTTTTCCAAAATCTCGAAAGGTCCAATGTAACGAGGGCTAAGCTTACCCTTAACATTGAATCTCATCACACCCTTCATTGGTGAGACCTTCAGAAAAACTTTCTCTCCAACTTGAAATTCCAAATCGGTCCTTCTCTTATCAAAGCATAAGATTTCTGTCTCGATCAAGGACTTAATCCTTTCTCTTATCATATCTACCATAGCACTTGTAGCTTCAATCATCTCAGGACCTAAGACTTTTCTTTCACCTGTCTCAGTCCAAAGACAAAGGTGTCCTACAAGTACTACCATACAAAGCCTTGAATGGAGCCATGCCTATTGTTGCTTGATAACCGTTGTTATAGGCAAACTCAACTAAAGCTAGGTGTTCATCCCAATTACCACCCATATCCACCACACAAGATCTCGAGCATGTCTTCCAATGTCCGAATTGTCCGCTCGGATTGTCCATCGGGATCCGTGGATGATGAGCTGTACTCAAGTTCAATTGGGTTCCCAAGGCCTTCTGCAAACTGTTCCAAAACCTTGAGGTGAACCTAGGATCACGATCCGAAACAATACTCAAAGGCACACCATGCGAGCCGAACCACATTATCCACATAAAGCCTGGCTAGCTTATCCGGAGTATGAGTGATCTTCATAGGAATGAAATGGGCTGATTTGGTCAACCTATCAACAATCACCCACACAAAGTGTCATTGCCTTTACTTGTCCGAGGCAAGCTAGTCACAAAGTCCATGGAGATATCTTCCCACTTCCAACTAGGAATAGGAAGGGGTTGAAGTAATCCAGATGGAGGTTGTCGAACGGCTTTAACACGTTGGCAAGTCTCACACTTGGCAACAAAATCGTCAACATCCGCCTTTAGACCAATCCACCAAAAATGTTCCTTCAAGTCCTTGTACATCTTGGTGCTTCCCGGTGTACAAGAAAAACCGACTGGTGTGCTTCCTTCAATATTTCATTCTTAACTTCATCGTTTGCAGCACACACACAGCCTTCCTCTAAACAACAAAGCACCATCCATGGATATACCAAAGTCGGGGTCCGACTCAGGATTCGAAGAAATCTTCTCAACTTTGGTCAAAAACTCTTGATCGAACTCTCCGCAGAGCAACAATCTTATCTCTAAGACCAGATCTTGCCGTCATGGCAGAAAGAATAAAATCAGAATTCTCAGGAACGATTTCCAAACCAAAATTCTCAATAGAAGACCACAATGGTAAACTCAAAGCATTCAAATCCAAAGTCTTCTTCTGGTTCTTCCTACTAAGAGCATCGGCAACAACATTTGCTTTCCCAGGATGATACTGAATATCACAATCATAATCGGAGACGAGTTCCAACCATCTCCTTTGCCTCATGTTCAACTCCTTTTGGGTAAAGAAGTATTTCAAACTCTTATGATCCGTGAAAATGGCAATCTTCTCACCGTAAAGATAATGTCTCCAAATCTTCAAAGCAAAGACAACGGCGGCAAGTTCTAGATCGTGAGTGGGGTAATTCCGCTCATAATCCTTCAATTGCCGAGAAGCATAGGCTACGACCTTGCCATGTTGCATCAGTACACATCCCAAACCAATCTTTGACGCGATCGGTATAAACCGTCATACCACCGGAACTATCGTGTATAGTCAAAACCGGGGCACTTGTCAATCTATCCTTCAACTCTTGGAAATTCTTCTCACAAAGCGCTGACCAAACAAACTTCTCTTCTTTCCCGGTCAACTTAGTCATAGGAGCAGCCAACCGAGAAAAGTTCTCAATAAACCTTCGGTAGTAACCCGCCAATCCAAGAAAACTTCTTATTTCCGTTATCGACTTCGGTCTCTCCCAATCAGCCACAACTTGGACCTTTTCAGATCGACACGAATACCTTCGGCTGAAACTACATGACCAAGGAAAACCACTCTCTTAAGCCGTAAATCACACTTGCTAAACTTAGCAAACAACTTCTTTTCCCGCAACCTTTGCAAAGTGAAACTTAGATGTCTCGCATGCTCTTCTTCGCTCTTCGAATAGATCAAGATGTCATCAATGAAAACAATCACAAACTTATCAAGCACATCATGAAATACTCGGTTCATGAGGTCCATGAACACCGCAGAGCATTGGTCAATCCGAAAGGCATGACTCTAAACTCGTAGTGACCATACCGCGTTCGGAAAGCCGTCTTGAAGATATCACTAGACTTCACTTTCAATTGGTGATATCCGGACCTTAAGTCAATCTTCGAGAACACAATCGCACCCTTCAACCGATCGAAGAGATCATCGATTCGGGCAGCGGATATCTATTCTTGATAGTCAACTTATTCAACTCACGGTAGTCGATGCACAAGCGCATACTACCGTCTTTCTTCTTGACGAACAAGACCGGAGCTCCCCAAGGTGACACACTAGGCTGTACGAAACCTCTATCAATGAGCTCATTCAACCGACTTTGCAACTCTTTCAACTCAGTAGGAGCCATCCTATACGGAGCTTTAGATACGGGAGCGGCACCAGTGGACGAGATCAATAGAGAATTCGACATCTCTCGTCCGGAGGCACTCCCGATAGATCATCGTGGAAGACATCAACAAAGTCGCAGACAACTCGACTTCGTCGACTCTTTTCTCCACTATACCCTTGCCTTCAGATGAAGCATCATCCACTAGGGCATAGACTTGCATCAAGCAGTGCAGACAAGACCTTCTTACAAACCCTTCTCTTTTCACCTTGAAATTCAAAGACCGGACTTCCACATATATGGAACTGAATCTTCTTTGAGGAACAAAGGAACACAGCTTTTATGGGCTGTCAACCAATCAATTCCCAAAATAACATCGAAGTCCTTCATGTCAAGAATCACAAAATTGGCTTCCAAGTTCTTCTCACCAATCAACACAGACATTTAGATAACCCCTTATCTAGTTTCACAACAGACCAAAGAGGTGTACTAATCAATAAACAACTAGACAACTTCTCGTGGATTAGGTTAGTCTTCTTGATGAATGCAGATGACATGAACGAATGAGATGCACCCGTATCAAATAAGACAAATGCAGAAATAGAAGCGACTAACAATGTACCCGTAATCACATCATGGCTTGGATCCCGCTCAAGATCGAAATACTGAAAACTCTACCGGGAGGGAGGAGCAGGAGCACTCTTCACCACCGGGGCAAGCTGTCAAGGCAGGCCGCTTCGGACAGCACGAGCAAAATGACCAGCTTGCTTGGCAGTAGAAGCAAACAGGATTGCCGGATCCAACAGGGGTGGCTGCAACAGAGGACTTCGAACAAAAGGCCTTGCACTCGCACTTGCACTTGCACTTGCAATTTGCTGGTGGTCGGTTTCCGCCATACCGTTTAAACCGGCCGGGCTGCTGAAAACCCGTGTTCTCGACCTACACTCTTAGCCCGAAAGGTAGGAGTGGGGTAGGGTGTAGGTCTCACATAACGACGGTCATTGCGGTCCACCAAACCAGAATTCCTTGATCGCCAAGGCTTCTGCACACGAGCACTTTCCTTCTCTCGTTTCTTCCAACTTCTTCGAGTTCTCGCACCACTTGAGCATAGCTCACTATAGGCTGGACCGTGAGATAAGCTTTAATGGCAGGGCGCAGTCCTTTGAAGAACTTCTTTGCTTTGGCGAGGTCTTCCTTCAAAGAATCTGAGCAAAGAAATGAAGCTCCTCGAACTTCGTTGGTACTCCAACACGGACAAAGTTCCTTGAGTCGAATCATAAACTCAGCTTCCTTTGCATCCTTCACCGCCTCGGGAAAGTAGTTCATACAAAAAGCCACTTTGAATAGCTCCCAAGTTACAACTCCCGCATGCAAACCTTCCAAAACAGACGAGTGGAGATCCACCATGCATCAGCTTCTTGTTGCAACTTCGCTCAAAGAAACAAAATCTTCCGAGCTTCCGAGCATTGCAGATGCCGGAAAGCCTTCTCCAACTCACGAAGCCACTTGTTAGGAAACAAGGGGTCCTTGGTAACACCAAGAAAAGTGGGTACTTGCATCTTCGTAAAACTCTCCATCAAAGTAGTATGAGGAGTTCCAACTAAACCTCCCGCATTCAGATCGCGGCATGAGGATTCACATTGGCACCAGCCCGGGTCTCATTATGAAGAGTCATGAAACCCACCAACATCCGGTTGAACCGAGCCGCTTGTCGCCGCATCATATTGCCCATAATATTGGCAATATCTCCGAAACTTCCAACATTCGGGGCACCAGGGATCTCATGAGTACCCCGATCAACATTTGGTATCTCACCACCTCCATGAGGTACTTCACCACCTCCCCGAGGTATTTCACCACCTCCATGACCACCGGATTCACCACGCCCACTTCTCGGAGTAACCATTCTCGCAAAAACCGAGAACATCAAAATACCGAATTTTGAAGATTCAACATAAACCACAAGTCCAAATGATTTGAAAACTTAAATCATGCTCAAATATATCCATATAATCATCAAACAATATTCCATAAGGCAAAAATCACATTTTCCAAAAATTCAACAGCAAATGAGGTCACCGTGACCATTGGTCGAGTGGTTGGTCGAGTGACCCAACGACCAATCGCCGACCAATGAAGACAGTAATACGAAAATTCGCATTATAAGCCTCATTTCCACATTCCAACCTCATTCTAACTTCTTCCAAAGGTGAGAGAGCTCTAGGGAAAATATCCAAGAGTTCCCACAAGTGTTCTTGAGGTGATTTAGTGCTTCAACAACAACAACACAACACACCATCTTCACAAACAAGGTAAATCTCTCATTCTTTCTTCCATTTTCATCTTCTCATGCTTGCATTTCAATAAAACCATGCTTTACTTGTATCCAATGCTAGAAATCATGCTTAGGAATGCTTAGAAACATATTCCCTAGGTTTTAAACACAATGACCTGCATAGACAACAAGTTTTAACACATTTGGTGCTCATCTCGCAAAGTTTTATACCGAAATCGATATCTTTAGAAAAATTTCGTTTTCTCTCAAACCGCTTGAAATTTTCGCACGAGATCAAATGCTACATGCTCAAGATGACATTGTAGATAGGTCCATACAATTTGATTTAACCAATTTCAACTTTTCAAAAATCCAATTTTGACCTAAATTGCAAAATCCCCAAATTTCTTCTTGCAGAATTTTTCGCTTTAATCCAAGTTTTCGGTCGATTTTCATCAAAACAACTTCATAGACATGAAATTCCAAGTATTGTGCACATGCTAGTATGTTCAAATCAAATTTCCCCCAAATTGGAAATTTTCCGAAAAATTACGAAAATACCCTTTTGGCTCAAATCTTGAAATAGCACTAATTGGAATTGTCTCTTGTCTCTTCCACAGATACATCATGCAGAGGGGAGGACGAGGAGGAGGTAGAGGTAGAGGTCGCATCGTAGGTGCTCTCGGGGCAGAGGTCGGTTCCTTTCGAGCCCGCAGAGGAGGTTAGGAGACCGGACCTATTTGACACACCTCAGCCGAGTTTCCGTACGAGGCCTACTTCAGCTATTGTAACATCGAGATGGGGCGTCTACTTCACTTACGCCAGCTCGTAGCCTTCAGATCCGGCAGAGGTTCGACACTTTACAAAGTGGACTCACCTCTTCACCGAGGATTTGCCGGTATACCCGGAGCTAGTGAGGTTGTTCTTCAAAGCAACCTTACTTACACAGAGGAGGCTCGGGGCCGTGGACATCCACTCGGACTTGTCCTCGGGAGCAGTGGTCCACCGGACTCGCATTCGCTTCTCCACCCGGACACCGGCCGAGATCTTGCAGGTCCCTTACTACCCACAAAGCAGGTGTGTGGATACCCGCAGGAGCAGACCGGACAGCCATCTCGATGCCGTACGAGCTTCACGAGATATGCTCTACGCTATGGGATAGCCGCCGATGCTTCACACCGTGGACTAGCGGACGGATGACGGGTTCTCGCACGTATTATCGGTCGCATAGTCGGCCGAAACATCATGCCGAAAGCCGGACATCACCATCGGGTCACAAGTGATGGAGGCCTTGGTCATTTACCGCATCTACATGGGCTTCGAGATCGATCTTTCCTACATCATTCAGCAGGTCATGCCGGACTTAGTTCTCGCGGCCTAGCATGCGGAACCTTTGCTATGGGAGGCTTCGACTTTGATCTTCGTGCATTTCGGGGTGAGTTTCGAGGATACTCCGATGGACACTAGATCACAGGGATACCCCATTGGGACTCGGACCATTCGACGATGAGACTACATCGCTTAGAGAGATCTCCCGGTCCGAGGGTGAGGATGATGATGAATCGAGGATGAGGATGAGGGATCGAGAGGATGGAGGAGAGGATATCGGTCCCGATAGTGATGATCAGGCCGGAGATGATACAGATATGCGCGAGGCCGAGCCCGTGCATCACGAGTTTCCTTCATCACACTTCGAGGCGTGTGGCCCTTCACATGCGGTTCCGGAGACTTCAGATCTTAGTGCACAGATGAGATCGATGACTTCCATGCTGGAGAGGATGGAGGTCGGACAGAGCAGATGTACGAGAGGATGGAGTCTCGACAGACAGATAGAGCATCGGGTGACTCAGCTAGCAGAGGAGTTCGTAGCATATAGAGATCGAGTAGATCACCTAGATAGACCGTACCTTAGGATTTCCCATTTATGCATTTCGGATGTAATCATTGTAAAAACTTTTGAAATTAATGAAGTTCATTTTGTTTCTCTTTAATTATTGTATGTTATGCACTTTTCTTTTCCTTGCATTAGTGTCATTTGTTCAAGTATAATTATGGTATGTTATTCGGAAATGTTCTGTTATGCCTCAAAGTTCAAGTTTCTAATTCAAGTGTTCTATTATTCACTTCTAAGAGTAGAAGAGTCACTTCAGATCAATGACTCAGGAATGTTCAGTTGTTGCCTTTTGTGGTTAGGATCACCTCGAACCTTGGGCTCGATACCAATCATCACGCCCTCCCAGCCGGTACCCTATCCGGCATACCCGAGAGTGTGATCCACAGCCCGAAGATCGGTATCGAGTGATCAACCTCCCACATAAGCAATAACATAATCATGAACAACCATAACAAGAGTGCGGAAGATAAATCATAGATCCAATAATGAAAGAATGAATCATAAACGAAACGGAATAATAGATATAATCGTAGTGTCAAACAGATAAGTAAAGTGAAGCAAAAATCCCACTTTACATCCAAATGAAAAGTAGCTCGAAAGAATAAACTAGATAAAAGCTAATCCCAAAGAGCAAGTACATTGGGTAACTAAATTATTCTCCACTTTGTAGACGACATCCTTGTAGGTGTAGATCTCATAGATAGCACAAGGACGCTTCCACTCAATGGTCGGACTAAGCATCGTACGGAGCATAACCACCCGTGGGATCTTCAGAGTAATTGTGGTAACCGCAATCACCTTCCTGGAGATATGCCTCTTCGCCTTGTGCTTCCTCATAGGGACCGTCATAGTATTCCGTACCTGCAGGATAGTCTAACAACATTGTACAATAAAGGAATGAGTTTCGAAGAAACTCAAGAAGGGCGCTTAAAATCCATAATAACATAAATGGCAGGATTCCAGAACAATCATAAATGCAATATGATATGAGACAAACAATGAATGAATGATTCTAACTCTATGTATGCTGGTCTCTATTGGCAGACATGCTTTAAGTCATAGCACCGTACTTCTGTAGGAAAGTCTCAATCACTCATCATCAGTTGGTAATGGGTCCTTCATCCCTCAGGACAAACCTTGGCAGGGGGTTAAGTCAACACACTCTCTCACAACCATTTGGTATAAGTACTGGCGCATGTCACGGTAATACCTAGCCAAATGCAAGTCTTCTACTTGGTTACATCAAGTCAGATCCAGATACTTCCATTCCTCGTCCCCGACGATCCTTTCCGGTATCCTTCACACTAGAGTCCTCATAGTCCCCCGACTACGGACTCACCAACCCTATTGATCATCCACATATGGTAAACGGGAAGCTCTCACGTCCTCTCACGGGTTGGTTACCGGTCTTAAGCGCCCGTGAGCCCAAGTCTAACCATATGCAACCCTACCAATAAATGGCCCCCACAATGTGATTCCTGTCCTCTCACGGATTGGTTACCGGTCTTGAGCGCCCATGAATCCCCATTGCTACCACGGGTCGTTCGGTCTCAATACCCCTCCGATTAGGGTCCCGACATAACAGACATCCTAGCCAAACACTACTAGACAATCCTATATATGTCATCCAACAGTTTAGGAAGGTGTCCAGAGGGCATCTCCGGAAACATCCCATAATATTCCCGTAGTAGTCCAAGGACAGAAATGTCAAAAGGACACCTCTCCTTTCCAAACCATACGTAAGCATACACATGCATCAATTCATATCATCACATATATGGTAACTCCATATATGGAAAGAAATCAATATTTACAATCATTTGTATAACATTGGTAAGTAAATCATACATGAATCAATTCAATATGAATAAGTAATGCTACTGTAATCAAGTTATGCAACAGTAGTATATCATTGTAAGAATCTAATTTAGGAAACATATTAATGATATTCAAATATAGAAACTAGATTCATGCTATCTATGTAATTAAGGAAATAACCATCCTTACCTTTTATAACTCGCAAAGAATCCTAAGAAATCAAGTAAGATCTTGGCAAACTTGAGAAGAAGGTCCTAAACAAGTATATACAACATATTAGGAAAGATCCCTAACAGAAAATATAGCAAAGCATCCGAAAGCAGACCAATTCTGGAGTTGCTTGTACTCATTGGTCGAGTGGATTGGTCGAGTGGTCCAACGACCAATCAGTCGACCAATGCAGACGATAGCTTAGAAAATCAGAGTTTTGAGATATGAAATCCGAATTTGGTGGTTCAAAAGGGTACTAATCAAGGGGTAGACTACATCAGTAGTATTCTAGCATATAGGGGACCTCAAAACACTAATCAAATCAAGGTATCAAGATCCAAATTAGGAAACAAAAAGTTACCATAAATAAATCAAACATGGATCTTGATGAATTTTGAAATAGAAAACAAGGACAAGAACTATAGGAGGATGGATCATTGCTTTCGTAATGAAAACATGAAAACATGCATAGGTCTTCATGGAATAAGGCTTAGAAGCATAAATCTAAATAAGGAAATAAAACCTACCATATATGTACTATCATGCATCATGAAGAACACATAGTAAGGTAGAAGAGAACAACTAGAATTCTATGGATTATGGATCATAGAAAGAAAACACAACCATTAACCACTAACATGATCAATGAAAGAAGATCCAAAGAGATCGGAATTCAGATTAGGAAATTAACAGAGATTAAATCATGGTTTGATCATGAATCCTTCAAAAGCTTGCAATGATCATGGTTAAGATCATTGTTCTAGCCTTAAATCCTTAGGATGATCATGAGAACATGTTCGAGAGATGTTTGCAACAGAGAATGCAGCATCTCTTCTACTGTCTCAACTCAAAAAGGAAAGAAAAACAAAGATGTAGGAGAAGAAGAGAGAGTAGACATACCTTTTGATGCAAAAAGAAGAGTTCCGACGAAGATCCGCCAAGAAAACTCCAAGGATGCAAGAGAGATGACTTGCAGAGGTCTTTGGTTCGCTCCGAGAGGGTTTGGAGGCAGCAAATACGAAGTGGACTCGAGGTTAGGCTTAAATAGAGCAAGAATCAACCTAATTGCCAAAGACAAGACCCATTGGTCGAGTGGATTGGTCGATCGGCCCGGCCGACCAATCACCGACCAATGCAGACAAGCAAGGCCAAAACAGGGAATTGAAGGCCCGGATCAAATCCAAACCTAAAGGGGTTTTGCACACAAGTCAAGTGACTTACCTAGTAGGTAGAAATGCCTTCAAACCAAGATAGAGATCACTCCAAGTCCATCAACTAATTAGATCTTCATCAGGATTCTGTTTCCATAAATAGAACCTCATCATCAACCTTCATGGATTCAAAGCCAGACACCAAGTCCTCTACTGGGATGGCCCAAAGCTGACTTCTTACTTTACTTCGGGTCATCGGACCTACAAATAACAAGGTTTCCGGGTCAAGGTTAGGGCTGGGTTTCACACTGATGATATGTAATTTATTCTTTCCTTATTTGGATCTTTTGTTATATTTTAGCACATTGATTATTTATGTTCATGTTTATGTTATTGTCTATGTGGGAGGTTGATTACCTCGATACTTGATCTTTGGGGCTGTGGATCACACACTCCGGTATGCCAGGTAGGGTACCGGCTGGGTGGATGTGACATGGATTGTCCGAGAGGGATGAAGGACCCATTACCAACTGGAGCCGAGTGACCGAGACTTACCAAAAGAAGTATGGTGCTATGACTTAAAGCATGTCTGCCAATAGAGACAGCATAGATAGAGTTAGATTCATACATACATTGTTTGTCACAACCACCCAGCCGGTACCCTACCTGGCATACCCGAGTGTGTGATCCATAGCCCCGAAGATCATGTATCGATGTAATCAACCTCCCACATAGACAATAACATAATCATGAACATAAATAATCAATGTACAAAGTATAATCAAAAGATCCAAATAAGGGAAGAATAAATCGTATATCACCAGAGTACTAAAAACAATCAGAATGTCTAAATCATAATGTGAAGTGAGGCGGAATCTCACTCTACCAATCAGCGGAAAAGTAGATCGCAAGTCAAAAGAAAGATTACAACTGGTTCTAAAGACAAGGAAGAAAGATAAAACAAACTAAGCTAGAGTATATTCTACTTTATAAATAACATCTTCATAAACATAGACTTCATCAATCACGCTCAGATGTTCCCACTCCAAAGTAGGGCAAATCCTGGTAACAAGTAAGACCACTCGAGGAATCCTCAATGTAACCTTCATGGTTGTCAACACCTTGCGTAAAGTACGCTTCTTCAGTTTGTGCTTCCTCATATTGACCTTCATAGTCATCAATACCTGTAGAGAAATCTAACAATACATTATACAAAAGGAATGAGTTTCAAAGAAACTCAGTAAGGCAGTTAATCCATAACAACATAAATAGCAGGATTTCAAAACAATGTAAAATGCTATATGATATGAAACACATGATGCAATATGATTCTAACTCTATGTATGCTGGTCTCTATTGGCAGACATGCTTTAAGTCATAGCACCGTACTCCTTTAGGAAGGTCTCATCATACAACGCCTTTTGGTAGTGGGTCCGGCATCCCTCGGGACATTCCATGGCTGGGGGTTAAGTCACCGCTCTCTCACATCACCATTGGTCTAAGTACTGGCGCATGTCAAGGTTAAAGCCCAGCCAAATGCAAGTCTCCTACTTAGTTACATCAAGTCAGATACAGATACGTCCATTCCTCTCCCCTAGCAATCCTTTCCGGTATCCTTCACACTAGAGTCCTCATAGTCCCTGACTACGGACTCATCAACCCTATTGGTTATCCACATATGGTAGACGGGAAGCTCTCATGTCCCCTCACAGATTGGTTACCGGTCTTGAGCGCCCATGACCCCAAGTCTATCCATATGCAACTCTACCAATAAATGGCCCCCACAATGTGATTCCTGTCCTCTCACGGGTTGGCAACTGGTCTTGAGCGCTCGTGAATCCCCATTGCTACCACGGGTCGTTTGGTCTCAATACCCCTCCAATTAGGGTCTGACATAACAGAACATCCTAGCCAAACACTATTAGGCAGCCCTAAATATGTCATCCAACAGTTTAGGAAGGTGTCCAAAGGGCATCTCCGGAAACATCCCATAATATTCCCATAGTTGTCCAAGGATAGAAGTGTCAAAAGGACACCTCCCCTTTCCAAAACCATACTTAATCATACACAAACATAAATCCATCATATCACATATATGGTAACTTCTTATATGGAAAAAAATCAATAACAATCTCCAACTTGTATATAATTGGTAAGTAAATCATATATGAATCAATTTAGCATAAACAAGTAATGGTACTGTCATCAAGGTAGTATATCAGTGTAAGAATCTAATTATGGAAATTAACCAAAGATTCAAATATAAAAACTAGATCATGCAATCTATGTAATTAAGGAAATAACCATCCTTACCTTATATAACTCGCAAAGGATCTTCGGGAATCAAGTAAGACCTTGTCTAAACTTGGAAAGAAAGTCCTAAACAAGTATATATGACATATTAGGAATGATAGCTAGAAGGAAAGATATCAAATCATCCAAAACAGACCAAATATGATTTTGTTGTCCTCATTGGTCGATTGATTGGTCTACTGCCTCAGTCGACCAATGAGTCGACCAACAGAGACAGTGACCTACAAAATCAGAGATTTTAGAATATAAAACCAAATTTGGTGGTTCAAAAGGGTACCAAACAAGGGGGAAACTACAATGATAGTATGCTAGTATATAGAGGACTTCAAAACTCTAATCATATCAAGTCTTCAAGTTACAAATTAGGAAACAAAAACTTACAATAATTAGATCAATCATGGTTCTTGAAGAATTCTTAGTAAAAATCATGGACGAGAAACTATAGGATGATGGATCACTAATCCGATAAAGAAATCATGAAAAGCATGCATAGATCCTCAAGAAAAATAGATCTAAGACTGAAGAACATCAATCTAAATAAGGAAAGAGAATAGATGCATTTTTTCCTTCAAAAGCGAGTGATGATCTTGATGAAGATCATCCACCAAGCTTTAGATCCTTAGGAAAAGAGAGGGAATGAGTAGAGTGATAGTTGCAACAGAGATGCAACATCATCTCTACTGTCCTCAAACAGAAAAGGAAAGAAAAGTAATGAAGAATCAAAGATGAAACATAGAAGAGGATGATCACATACCTTTTAGTGAAAATGCACGAGATTTGACGAAATCCGTCAAGAGAATCACCAAGGATGCAAGGGAGATGACTTGCAAAGGGCTCTGGTTCATTCCAAAGAGTTTGGAGGCAGAAAATACGAAGTAGACTCAAGATTAGACTTAAATAGAGCAAGCAAAGACCTAATCAGCAAATCAGATCCCATTGGTCGATTGATTGGTCGACTGGCCCAGTCGACCAATGAGTCGACCAATCAGGACAGCAAGTCCAAAACAGGGAAATGAAGGCTCAAATCAAATCCAAACATAAAGGGGTTTTGCACACACACCAAGTGACTTACTTAGTAGGTAGAAATGCCTTCAAACCAAGTCAGAGAGTACTCCAAGTCCATCAACTAATTCCTTCTTCATCAGGGTGCAGTTTCCATAAATGGAACACCGTCATCAACACTCACAGATTCTAAGCCAAACACGAAGTCTTCCACCGAGATGGCCCATAGTTGACTTCTTGCTTTACTTCGGGTTGTCGGACCTACAAACAACAGGGTTTCCGGGTCAAGGTTAGGTCTGGGTTTCACATTGGCTGTGTCATATCATATTGCACCATGTTGTGTTCTGTAATCATGTGATTTATGTTATTGTGGATTTAACCTGCCTTACTGGGTTTCTTTTGAGACTCACTCCTTTTGTATCCTATTTTTTGTTAGACTTCTCTACAGGTTCGGATTATTATGACAGTACGTACGAGGAAGCACAGGGTGAAGAGGCATATTTCCCTCAGAGTGATAGCGGTTAAGATGATTACTGTGAAGATCCCTAGGGTGGTCATGCTTTGTACCATGATTAGTCCATCTGTGGAGTGGAAGCATCCTTACCTTATCTCTGAAGTCTACACTTATAAGGACATTTTGTACAAAGTTGAAAACAATTTAGTTACTTCTGTTACATCTTTTTGGGTTTAGTCGTAATCTCTTTTCTTTCCTTTTTGAGCTACTTTTCCGCTGTTCGGTAGAGTGAGTTTCCGCCTCACTTTACTCCTTGACATGACATTTGTGAAACCCAGCCCTAACCTTGACCCGGAAACCCTGTTGTTTGTAGGTCCGACAACCCGAAGTAAAGCAAGAAGTCAGCTATGGGCCATCCCAGTGGAAGACTTGGTGGCTGGACTTGAATCCATGAGTGTTGATGTCAGTGTTCCATTTATGGAAACAACATCTTGACGAAGATCGATTTAGTTGATGGACTTGGAGTGCTCTCTGTTATGGTTCGAAGGCATTTTTACCTACTAGGTAAATCACTTTAGGTGTGTGCAAAACCCCTTCATGATTGGATTTGATCTGAGTCTTCATTTCCCTATTTTGGACTTGTTGTCTTGATTGGTCGACTCATTGGTCGACTGGACCAGTCGACCAATCCAATCGACCAATTGGTTCTGTTTTCCTAATTAGGTCTTTGCTGCTCTATTTAAATCCAAATCTTGGGATTTCTTCGTATTTTCTACCTCCTAAACCTCTGGAACGAGTCAGAGCTCCATTCCAATCAATTTCCTTGCATCCTTGGTTGATCTCTCGCAAGAACTCAAGTAATCTTCTTCCTCTTGCATCAAAAGGTATGTCTACATTGTCTTCTTCTTCTCCATCTTTGATTTTCTTTCCTTTTTGGGTTGAGACAGTATAGAAGATGCTGCATTCTCTATTGCAAACATCTCTTTACCTAACTCTCATGATTTCCTAAGGATTAATGGCGAATGCAAGGATCTTAATCATGATCATTGCAAGCTTTTGAAGGAATCATGATCTAAATCATGATCTTGTCTTCGTTGATCTTTAATTCAAATTCTGATCTTCTTAGATCTATTCTATTGATCATATTAGTAGTTGATATGGAGAAATTATGATCGGACCGGGTTCATACCTGGTTCGACCCTCGACCCCGGTCAAGACAGAGGGAACCGACTCGCTCCCGAGCGAACCGGATCCAGAAGATGGCTTGCTGAGGAAGAAAACTTATTCAGCTACAAGCACGCCCTAATTCAACTGATGAATTAGGTTAATTACCCTAATGATGGCAAATTCAAATTGACGGCTGTGGCTAATCATTATCAAAGGGATAATCATCGCATAACCTAAAGGTTATCTCAGGAGTCCTCTACTAGTCCAAACTAGTAGAAGTCTATCACTCAACGGATCTAACTGTTAAGATCCAACGACTACCCGAAGAAGGCTCAAGTGCATCCAACGAAGGAGATTCGAAGGTACACTCTATATAAACCTCATTGCCATACGAGGTGAGGGGGACACACAATCTGAGACTCAGACTCAGATTTAGATAAATACTGATAGACGTAAACTATCAGAGGCTTACGATCGAGATCACCTTTCCCAGTTCTTTATTCCTTAGCTCTGTGCTACTAGCAGAGCCGTTTGTGATTAAGTTCATCAACTAACTTAGCCTTCGGAGGTGGATTCCCGACCCCCGCGGTCGGGCCACATCTGACGCTTTCGTTTTTGCAGGTCATCACGAGGAGATCTAAGGGCTAAGCAGATTTTGGACGCATCATTTGGCGCCGTCTGTGGGAAACTACTTGTAAAGCCATGGTGACTAGATCGGTAGCAGCAGCAGCAGCCGCTGCACAGAGCGATTCCAGTGTTCAGATCCCTGGAGTGAATAATCCAGATGTTCCCCAGGGAAGCCAAAATCCTATTGAAGTAGATGGTGGTCAGGGAGGACGTAATCCTCCTGATACATTCCAAGATCAATTGAATCAAGTAAAGATTCAACTCTTGGAGGTGAGCCAAGCACTCCGCATGCTCACTAGACGAGTGGTGTTACCACAAGAACCTGACCATCGCGATCCAGGGAGGCGCGTGTTACCGCGTGATCAAAGATTGGCTAAAGACTGGAATATCGGTCAGAACTTTCGTGAAGGTGACCGAGGACCTAGGAGAATTGACTATCAACCTAGGCGAGACGATCAGTTCAACAGACCATAGGAAAGTACAATCGATTCAAATACAAGGTTGGACACAGGGGTGAGAACTCACTCACCAACTGTCAGAAGAACCGGTCCCGATGATCGAGCAGTTCGCGATTGGCTGTTTGTGATGATCGAATTGCACGTGATGATCGTGTTAATCGAGGTCGTGGTCATATCGCTGAAGATCACCCGACCCAGATTGGTCAGGAATTGGCCAACATCAATCAGAAGTTAGGGCAGTTGGCTAAGGATGACTAAGGATATTTACTCATTCATTCGAAAGACCCCCTTTGCCGAGCCAATTGCGAGATATCAGTTTCCCCATAACTTTCGTTTGCCTACCTTTTCTACATTCGATGTCTCCGGAGATCCAACGGCCCACATTGGCTATTATTAGCGGGACCATGGCAATATCGTGGTAATTCGATGAAATTTTATGCGGGGTTTTGGTTCATCTTTAACCGGAGCAAGCACAAAAGTGGTTTTCGAACCTCCTCTCGGAAGGATCGTAAACTTTGATGAATTGGCGCGCAAATTCATAGGGCGATTCCAGAATGGAATACAGATCAAGAAAATGGAAGAAACCTTGTTTACTGTCAAACAAGGAAGAAGCGAATCGATCAAAGAGTTTCTGAAAAGATTCAACAAAGTAACGATGGAGATAGAAAATTTGGATGAGCAAGTAGCCAAAACTGCTCTATTCACTGGACTCACTAACCGGAAACTCCTGGAGTTATTACTACAGGATATGCCTGCAACTTATGCTGAGTTGGTACAGAGATGCCAGAAGCAGGCGAAGTCATGGAGATACTAGATGCACGCCAAGGAGATAACAAAGTCTCCAATAAGGAAAAGGCTCCCTGAGCGAAGTAGAAGCCAAAGAAAAATGTTCGTGATCGGGTTGGAAAATCTCGGGCTTGGCGCCGCGAGGTCTCCCAAGAAAAGTGAATATACTCCATTGAATGTTCCTCGGGCTGATATTCTAAATATCATCAAAAGGAAAAATATTTTGAAGTGGCCACCTAAAATTCTTTTGAAACCTAGGGAGCAGCAGGGTCGAGAAAAATATTGCCGATTCCACAAGGACTATGGTCATTATACAAATGACTGTCGTCATCTGAAAGTAGATATTGAGAGATTAATATCTCAGGGACACTTGTCCAATTTTGTTAGCAGAAGGAGGGAGGAGCCACGTGAGCCACGCGCGGCTGCTCCTAAAAGGGATCGTTCGGTTAGTTCAGAACAATCAAGGGAGGCTCCGAAGTCTAAAAAGGGCAAGGAGGTGACTGAAGCTACTCGGTCACCTATCCTTACCATTTTCGGAGGACCAGAGCCCGAATCACTCCGCAGTTTGAAGACAAAATCCAAATTTGTCGGAACCGGAGAGACGCAGAAGCAAAAGAAGCTGAATGGTGATGATTCTATCACCTTTGGCAAGGAAGATGAAAGAGGCATTTGTTTACCTCATGATGACGCCATAGTCATCAAGGTAGAGATTGCACGTCGGGAAGTGCATAGAGTTTTTGTTGATACAGGGTCTGCAGCTGACCTAGTTTCTTATGAAGTGTATCAAAAATTGAAGGTGGATGAGGACTTGATGGAGCCTTCATCCACACATCTATATGGTTTTGCAGGGTCGTCTGCGGTGGCAGAAGGATCTGTCCAGTTGGACTTATCTATTGGAAGTTTTCCTAAGGAAACAACCGTCCGAATCAATTTTTTGGTGGTTCGGGAGCTGCCAGCTTACAATGTTATCCTCGGGCGACCATCTTTATCCAAGATAAGTGCTATTGTTTCGACAAAACACCTGAAGATAAAATTCCCGACTGATATGGGAATTGGTCAAGTATCCTCTGACCAGAGGATCTCTCGGCAATGTTATGTTGCCTATTTAAAAGACAAGGAGGGCCCGAGGAAGGTGACTGCCCTACCTATAGAAGTTCAAGACGATCGGGAAGAAGCAGAGATGCAAAGGCCCGAACCAGTGGAGAAGCTGGAGCAAATCCAACTATGTACCGAAGATAAGAAGAAGATTACTTATATCGGGTCTGAACAGCTGGAGAATTTCAAAGATGAGTTGAAGTTATTTCTTCAACGAATAAAAGACGTATTTGCATGGTTTGCTGAAGACATGCCAGAAATCGATCGGGCTGTCGCAAAGCATAAACTCTGGATAGATCCGAAGGTGAAACCAGTGGTACAGAAAAGGAGAAATTTCTCCATTAAAAAGTATGAAGCCGTTCGGGGCGAGGTTGAAAAACTGAAGAATTCTGGTTTCATAGAACCAATTGAATGCCCAACCTGGTTAGCTAACGTGGTAATGGTAAAAAAGGAGAATGGGAAGTGGAGAATGTGTACAGACTACACAGATCTCAACAAAGCTTGCCCTAAAGATTGCTATCCGTTGCCTCGAATTGACCTCTTGATAGATGCGACTGCAAGATATGAAACTCTAAGTTTCATGGATGCCTACTTAGGGTATAATCAGATCCTTATGAATAAGGAAGATGAGAAGTTTACAGCTTTCATGACTGATCGTGAAAGCTACTACTATAAAGTCATGTCATTTGGCCTGAAGAACGCAAGAGCTACATATCAGAGGGCCATCAACAAGATTTTTAAAGATCTGATAGGAAGGAATGTTGAAGCTTATGTTGACGACATGCTAGTGAAGAGCTTTACAAAAGCAAATCATATTGCAGATTTGACTGAGGTATTCTCAGTACTGCGAAAATATCAAATGAAGTTGAATCAAGAAAAGTGCGCCTTTGGAGTTTCCTCGGGCAAAGTTTTGGGCTTCATGGTGTCACAGAGAGGTATTAAGGCTAATCCTGCCAAAATACAGGCTTTGATTGATATGGAGGCTCCCAAAACTGTTCTTGATGTGCAGAGTTTAACAGGGAGAGTTGCCGCTTTGAATCGATTCATCTCCAAGTCTGGAGAAAAGTGTTTGCCATTCTTCAAGGCACTCAAAGATTTGAGGGGCAACAAGGAGGCAAAGTGGACCGAAGAAGGCCGAGCTTTCGAGGAGTTAAAAGAAGCACTTGGACAATCGCCGATTTTGTCCCGACTAGAGAAGGGGGAAATATTACAACTATATCTAGCGACGTCCCTTTCAGCGGTCAGTGCAGTACTTGTTCGTGAGAAAGATAAAAAACAGTGGCCGATTTACTATGTGAGCCACGTATTACTAGATGTGGAGACACGATATTCGCAGGTTGAGAAGCAGGCTCTGGCTCTCATGATGGCCGCTAGGAAGCTAAGGCCATACTTTCAGGCTCATCCAATTGAGGTATTTACAACTTTTCCTCTCTGTAAAGTTCTTAATAAACCTGATTTATCTGGAAGGATGGTGTCCTGGTCAGTTGAACTAAGCGAGTTCCAAGTGAGCTTTAAGCCCAAAACGGCAATCAAGGCTCAGGCGCTAGCCGATTTTGTAGTAAAAACTACTGCACCAGTGGAGTCCACCATTGAGGATCCCATTATACCAACCACTTGGGAGGTATATGTGGATGGTTCGAGTAATAAAGATGGAGCAGGAGCTGGAATTCTATTGAAAAGTCCAGTAGGCTTTATTATTCGATATGCTTTGAGATTTGCATTTGAAGCAAGTAATAACGAAGCAGAATATGAGGCTCTGATAGCTGGACTTCGGTTGTCAAAAGCGTTATCTATCGCAGATGTTACTATTTATAGTGACTCTCAACTTATAGTCAACCAAGTCCAAGGGGAGTACGTTATTAAGGAACCACGCTTGCAGAAATATCAAGAGATAGTGCAGGCATTTCAAAACCAATTTCGAATTTGAAGATATCTCAGATTTCGAGGAATGAAAATTCAGTGGCAAATGAGCTATCTCGACTAGCCAATGCCAAAGAAAAGAAACTAGACCCTTCGGTCTATATTGAAGAGATAACATTTCCAAGTTATCATCAGAAAGAAATTTCTTATATTGAAGCAGAGCGTTGTTGGATGGATCCGATAATTGAGTATCTAAGAGATGACAAATTACCTGAGGATTCGAAAGAGGCAAGGTTGATTAAGATACGATCGGCGAGATTTGTCATTCAGAATGGGAGACTATACAAAAGATCTTATTCTGGACCCCTTATGAGATGTATAGGGCCTGAAGGAGCAAAGTCAGCTTTGGCTGAGGTTCATGAAGGAATTTGTGGGGCTCACATGGGTGGATGTTTGTGAATTTTAAAAGTAACCGCAAGCGCACGGTATCGTGTAGCTAACGGGTCGATCTCAGGGAGATATGCCACTTAAAATTGAACTTCTTAATAGTAATGCGAGAGTGGAATGATTCAATTTTTTTGTTAACTAATTAACTAAACTAAACGATCCTAATCTATATGTCTAATGCAATCGATTTGAAACGAAAAATAAACTAAACACAATCAATGCATAAATAAAGGACATGAAAAAAAATGCGAACAATAACAAAGCAATAAACAAAGCAATAAACAAATAAATAAACAAAGCAATAAAAGGAAAAGGAAATAGCTAAAATGCAGATGCAACACCACCCGTCACCGTAAGCGAGGCACGATCGTAGGCTTGCTCCGGTTATGTGGTCCGAGATAATGAATGAATAGGCAGAAAGTAAATAACAGAAAGTAAATAACAAAGCAATAAACAAAGCAATAAAAAGAAAAGGAAATAGCTTAAATGCAGATGCAACACCACCCGTCACCAGAAGCAGAGGCACGACTGTAGGCTTGCTCCGGTTATGTGGTCCAAGATGATGAATGAATAGGCAGAAAGTAAATAACAAAGCAATAAACAAAGCAATTAAAGGAAAAGAAAGCCTTAACCAAAGAGAGGCACGACCGTAGGCATCTCTGATCAAGGATCCAGGGGAAGGGAGAACAATAAATAATGCTGAAAATAAATCCTAAATTAAGAATATGGAGGGGTGGATAGAAGCGGGAATGGAGGGAGGAGAGAAGATTAATAAAGAAGGTTACTTACTTGCGAATTGAACAAACGATTCGAATCTCAACTAACCCTAACAACCAGATCTAGATCTAGAATTATCTAAATCTGCAATTGCTAGACCCAGAGAAAAACGAATCTAAAAAAAAAATTGAAACTTGAACTTGAATTGCATTACATAAAAAGATTAAACCTAAACATTGAATCTAGAAATTTAAATCTCACTAATGCAAGCAAAGAAACTAGAGAAAATCTAAATAAACTGAAGAGAGAAGAAAGAATGCTTCTACTAAGCTCTAGAACACCTTTTCTTTTGATGGAATATGATCTCCTTTTATAGAGTTTACATGAGATATGAAGCACGGCTGAATTTGAATAAAATTCAGGGTTTCTATCTGACTCAGCCAATTAGGGTTTTGACGTTGTAATTGCGCCAACTTAGAGAGATCAGATGCATAATTCCACCGTTGGATTAGAGTTTTAAGTAGTCATGAAGCTCTCCTCCAAAAATCAGCACGATCGGACATCGGATGACCGTTCGATGAAGGGTTTGATCGAAACTGGACAGAGGCATTCAAAAACGGGATTCTCCCTCTTTTTCTTTCTGAATATAATTCTTTTTCCTCTTTTTCTTTCTTTAATTAAATCCAAGATAGGAAATAAGATATTGAGGTATGCAAGGACTATTTTCCATTTGGACTCTGATGCGTCCAAAATCTGCTCAGCCCTTAGATCTCCTCGTGATGACCTGCAAAACGAAAGCGTCAGATGTGGCCCGACCGCTGGGGTCGGGAGTCCACCTCCGAAGGCTAAGTCAGTTGATGAACTTAATCACAAACGGCTCTGCTAGAAGCACGAGCTAAGGAATGAAGAACTGGGAAAGGTGATCTAGATAGCGAGATCGCCGATAGTTTAGGTCTATCGGGATGTATCCGAACCTCGAGTCTCGAGATAGTATTCTTTTGGATCGATCGATCCGTCCCTCACCTTGTATTGTAGTGAGGTTTATATAGAGTGTACCTTCGAATCTCCTTCGTTGGATGCACTTTAGCCTTCTTCGGGTATTCGTTGGATCCTATCAGTTAGATCCATTGAGCGATAGACTTCTACTAGTTTGGGCTAGTAGAGGACTCCTGAGATAACCTTTAGGTTATGCGATGGTTATCCCTTCGATAATGATTATCCGCAGCCATCAGTTTGAGTCTGCCATCATTAGGGTGATTACCTTAATCCATAAGTAAGATTAGGGCACGCTTGCAGCCGAATAAGCTTTCTTCTTCAGCAAGCCAACTTCGGATTCGAGGGTCGGACCAGGTATGAACCCGGTCCGATCATAAACTCTCCATATCACGAGCCCCCGAGACCAAGCGTTTGGTCGATCCCGAGGGCTTGGTTTTTAACTGGGTTCGTCGTCAGGTGATAATCTCTGCGTGCTTCATTAAATGTCATATCACATTTAATGTGGTGGTCACTTTTCCTCGAGTGTTGTGAGTGTAAGGCCACATATCTCGTTGCGCTTGATCTGTCATGGCTCACGTCATCCAAGCGACGGTTTCCGAACGCCTATTTCGGATTCGTGAGTTCAAACTTTCAAAACGTCTTTCAATCTTGATCGTTGATTTTGAATCAATCTCGATCGTTCAGATTCCCGAACACTCGTGCGGGAGTTTTAAAAGCGGTTCGTTGTCTTCGTAGGTTTCATTCTTCCCGTCCCGGAATTTGAACCTTTGTTGTCGCTTCGCGCCTTCCCCGCTCTCAAGCTTCCGTCTCACCGAATCAGTAAGTTTACTGGTCTTTTTCTTTTTGTAGTTTATCGAAATGAGTAATGGCGGACGATAGGGCTTCTTTAGTACCCCATGTTGGTAATAGCGTTGATGCTTTTGCTTCTCCTTCTCCCGAACAGTCGGATAGTGATAACAAAACCCTAATCGTCCTCCGGCAGAGTTCGCTGAAGTTTCTCAAAAAGGTTTTGAAAGAAAAACCGAAACTTCTCCTATCCTTCTCGAGTCCGGATCTTCCAAGATTGTCGAGTCTTCTAGGCAGCCTCAAACCTCCGGGTCCAATGGTGGACCCGGCTCTGCTTCCCTCCATTTACAATGAGGAAACCCTTCTTTCAACTTTCCAAGATTTTGATCTTCCTTCCTCATATCAGGTTAGGGCTCCCCACCCCGATGAGAGGGTTGATTCATCCCTTTCGGGTGAATTTTCTCTCGTATATAGATGCACCGGAAAGCGGGGTTCGCTTTCCCTTTTTAATCCTTTGTTCTCCGCAGTTTTGAATCACTTGGAACATTTGTCCCGGAATGCTCCTCCCCAATAGCCGGCGTCTCATCGTCGGCTTCTTGGGTTTGTGTTTTGAGCTTGGCATTACGCCCTCTCTTTCTCTTTTTGTACATTTTCATGTTCTTTCTATCTCCCATCCTCCCGGATGGGTTTTTCTCTGTCCAAACGCAATAAGGCTGAACTTGATTGGAGAGGCAACATCCTTGTCAAAGGAACTTGCCCTTCTAACCACAAAAAATGGCGCGAACGATACTTTTTCTCGTCGAGCGCCTCCATCAAATCTTAACTTCCCAACCACCTGGAGGAGGTGTACTTCTTCTTCCGAGAATAACCGAGACCTTCCCTTATCCAGAGAAGATGAGGCGGCCGTCAGGAAGATCAAATCCATTTCATGGTATCAGGAGATACATGGACTTGAAGTGGAGTATAACTCCATCCTTCAGTACTGGGGCTTGGCTCATTGTGAGCTTCTAACCATCATCCTTTGATTTGACTGAAGTGATATGTTTTGAATTCCGACTCTTGTCCTTCTCCTTTGCAGTGCCTCCCGGAATGAACCCCGAAAGCCTGCGGGTGAAGGCCGCTAGGGCCGTTGTGACAGCCGAGCAACGATCGCCCGGGGTCTTGACCGTAGATTAAGAGGCTTTTCTTCCCTCTCCCGACCCCTCTTATAGGGGTATCGGGAATATCGGGCCCGTAGCCGATGCTTCGGGTAAAGGGAAGAAACCGATGGTGGAGAGGTCTAATGTCTCTTCCTCCGCCGAACCAAGAGGAGGCATGACACAATTGATGCTCCCTCCAATAAAAAATCCAAAGCTTCAACGGATGGTGAGGAGGTCTTCACCCCCCGGTGGACCCCCGAAGATGACCGACAGGGTTACTCGGGATCCCGAGAAAGTTGCGAGAATGGAGCTCCCTCAATCTTGCTCCTTCCGATCGCCAGAGTTTGAAGCCCCCGGATGACACCTCCCTTGTTAGTCAATCTACAAGGTACCGGTCTTCTTGCTTACTTATGTTTTCATAATTTCTTATGACTTCTTCCGATATCTTCCGCCTTCCCGGGAATGTTGTGTTGAGCTTTATCAACGGATGGAAGCATTGAGCCGGGTTTGTCGCACCAGCTCCTTGCCGCAAACTTGTGAAGAGAAATTGGCCAAGGCCAATTCTCAAAATAGACCACTCGACCGCAGCCTACCGTGGAGCTGCAGAAAAAGCAAAGGAAGAAGTGTTCTCCCTCAAGGAAGCCCTCGAAACTTCGAAAATTTCGTGTCATTGCTGCCGAGCGCGAGGCCAGGAAGCAAAAGGCAGCTGCCACGTTGTTTGGTGACAGCCTTGATATCAAAAGTAGGGAGCTCGAAGAACATCCGGAGTTGGCGATCCCTAGCAAGCTCCGAGCATATAAAGCCGAGCTTCGGAAGGAGTGCATTCGGAAATACCTGAACAACGTACCTTTCTCCGAGTTGCTAGGTCTCTACAACATTCAAGCTTATCGCATGGGGCAGAACGGCGTGTGGGAGCGAATCCTTGGATCGATCCCTGACTTCGACACTGCTCCTTTTCGTGAGGTATGCCACCAAGAGGTCTTCGGGAAAGTTGGTATGGATCTCCCGGACTGGGCCCAGGAAGAAGATGATCCTTTTCCAGCTGACCCTCAATATGAGGCATACCTGAATGACGAGCCGGCACTTCCAGAGGAGAAATCACAAGCCGAGTCTCAAGTTGTTGTTGTAGAGGATTCAGCCAATGCCACTCTTGAGGAAGGCTCTTCTCATGGTCCTGAGAAAAGTCCTCCCGACCAGGGTCCCTCGGGCAACAAAGAAGAAAAGGCTTAGGGAGTTGTCCTTTTGTAAAGATTTACCCTCAATTTAATGAATAAACATTTCTTTTTTCATGTTGGCCTCTAAATTTCCCCGTCTCCTGCCGGAATCTTGCCTTGAATATCAAAGTATTAATGATAAAACTTATCACTTAAATTTTCATTCCTCACCGAATAATAATCTTGTAGAAATATTGTGAAGATGCGTTTCGGGAAGATGCATTAATCTTCCCCACTACTTCATTTATTGCAAAGTCCGCACGTTTCCCTTCTCGCGAAGTTCAAACGTTTTCCCGCTTTTTGTATACCATTCACTCGTTTCCAATGAATCTGAAATACATCCGTTATTTTAATGGCGGTGCGACGATTGGAGGTATCTCTCGCATCAGGTGCTCGCTTCCACATGTTTCCATGTGGCATCCCTTCGACCGTTGATCTTGCTTTTTGCGGATTTCGAAGCGTCATTTCGATCTAGGTCGTCGGTTGTCCTTAGCCTTCAACCGTCGTCTTATACCTGAGGCTATTTAAAGCCTTCGTGGGTACTCTCCATCTATCCCGGCTTCGCAAGTTAGATTTGCTAAAGTGCCAAAGCGACCTTTCGTCCTTTGGCCCCGCTTCCGTATTCCTCGTACTCCAACAACAGCTCTATCAACTTCCGAACAAGTGAGTTTCTTGATTACTCATCTCTTTCCCCACTTCCCCCCGAGTAAACGCACAACAGTAGTTATACTTGGGGTTTAGTTTGTTGGTTTGTCGAAGTTTTAGAAAACTAGGGTTTCCCCCTGCTGTCTGTCGTTTATTTCTCGTCCCGATACGGCTGGTTTTTTTTTTTTTTTTTGCATAGTGGCTCCCAAGATCAACCCGAACTTTATCAAAGCAAAATCTTGCAAGAAAATCGTTCCGTCGGTGGTGGTTGGGGCCAGTGCGGTGGTTTCAGCTAGTGAATCCTCCAAGCGTAAGGCGATCTGGCGGTGAATCTTCAAGTCGATTCCCGCAGCTTCTATTGATGCCGTCCCTCGCGCCTCCTTTGCTCGAAGTGATCGCTCGTCTTTCCCAGGAAGATCTTGATCACTCCGTTGCCGATGGTGCTGCTGGTGAGCCTGTTGGTGCACCCCCGAAGGAGACTCTTCGGGCATCTGAGGCAACTATGTTTGCATCTGATGAAGGTGTGGTCCCAGCAGGTGCTGCTCCTATTTCTAACTCCAGTGCTTGTTTGGCATCCTCGTCCTCTCCTTCTGAGCTGGAGGATTTTGCCACTAGGAAGCGCCGTCGGGTGACAAGTGATGAAGCTCATCCTTCTCTTGGTGTAGCTCATCCTTCTCATCCTTCGCCTGAATTAGTGTCAAACAAGTTTGACAGAGCGTTGGAATGGTGTACTGCTGCTCGAATGACTTCGAGAGCGCAGCTTCTTTCCAAACTTCCGGATGAAGTCTTTACGAAGTCACTGGTAATGTAAGTCTTTCTTCATTATCCTCTGATTCTGAAAATTTTCTTTTCTGCTCCTTGCTAACTCGAAAGTTGTTTGCAGGAGTCTTGCCGGTAACTTCCATAACCAAGTCGAAGCAATTTCTAGGCTCAGTAGGTTGAGCAATGAGGTTTCTAGGCTTCGGGAGATCTTTGAAGCTAAAGATGCTGAGATTGCTCGCCTTCGGAAACTAGCTTGGGAGGTGGCAGGAGAAAAAAATTCGATGATTGGTCGTCTTCGATCGGATTTGGATGATGCCGGGGAGAAGATCCGGCGATCGGAGCGAACAGTTGGAAAGTCGGGAGCCAAAGGATCTCAAACGTTACCCGAAAGGCAAGCTGTCGTTCCTTTGCCCGAATCCCTTCCAACCGATGTTCGCAGAGCCTCGCGTCTTCAAGTATTTACACAAGAAGCCTTTTGTTGATATGCTGAATGCTTATAACTTGCAAAGCGTACGGGATGGTGAGAACGAAGTATGGGAATCAATATTAAGGAAGGATCCTCATTTTGATACGACTCCCTACAAAGTCTTGTTTGCCATCCTGAAGTATTTACCGACCCGGGTATTCCTCCTCCCGACCGGACCAAGGATAAGATTGATCCTCCACCTTCCGATCCAGATATTATGCAATATCCGGAAGATTCTCCTGTTTATTCTCCGCTAGAAGAAGTCAATTATGACGAGCTTGTACTGAATGCGAGTTTGGTCGAGGACCATTCTTCTCCTGGACAAGTAGGACAAAGAGTATGAAATTGCGGAGGATTTTATGCATACCGAAATATTTTTGTAATCCTCCTTTCTTCTCTTCTTCCCCTCCCTCCCCCCACACCCCCCCCAAAATTTTTTTTTTTTTATATTAATGACGAACCACTTTTTTTTTTTTTTTTAAATTTTATAAAAATTTTCTTTTTTTCTTTTTTTTTTTAGACTGCTCTCTTCTTTTTTTTTTTTTTTTTCCCCCCGCCCCCTTTTTATAAATTAAAAAATTATTTTTTTTTTTTTTTCTTCCCCCCCCCCGCCCCCTGGTATGGGGTTTTATTTTTTCCCTATAATCCCTTCCTTTTCTTTTTTTTGGGGGGGAGCCCGACACCCCCCCCCCCCCCCCCCCCGCCCCCCCCCCCTTTTTTTTTGGGGGCCGCCCCCCCGCCGGAAAGAAGAGGCGGCCTGGGCCCCCCCCCCCAAGGGGCCTGGGGGCCCGCTTTGAATCCATGAAGGTTGATGATGAGGTGCTATTTATGGAAACAGAATCCTGATGAAGATCTAATTAGTTGATGGACTTGGAGTGATCTCTATCTTGGTTTGAAGGCATTTCTACCTACTAGGTAAGTCACTTGACTTGTGTGCAAAACCCCTTTAGGTTTGGATTTGATCTGGGCCTTCAATTCCCTGTTTTGGCCTTCTTTGTCTGCATTGGTCGACTGATTGGTCGGCCAGGCCGATCGACCAATCCACTCGACCAATGGGTCTTGTCTTTGGCAATTAGGTTGATTCTTGCTCTATTTAAGCCTAACCTCGAGTCCACTTCGTATTTGCTGCCTCCAAACCCTCTGGAGCAGACCAAAGACCTCTCGCAAGTCATCTCTCTTGCATCCTTGGAGTTTTCTTGGCGGATCTTCGTCGGAACTCTTCTTTTTGCATCAAAAGGTATGTCTACTCTCTCTTCTTCTCCTACATCTTTGTTTTTCTTTCCTTTTTGAGTTGAGACAGTAGAAGAGATGCTGCATCCTCTGTTGCAAACATCTCTGAACATGTTCTCATGATCATCCTAAGGATTAAAGGCTAGAACAATGATCTTAACCATGATCATTGCAAGCTTTTGAAGGATTCATGATCAAACCATGATTTAATCTCTGTTAATTTCCTAATCTGAATTCCGATCTCTTTGGATCTTCTTTCATTGATCATGTTAGTGGTTAATGGTTGTGTTTTCTTTCTATGATCCATAATCCATAGAATTCTAGTTGTTCTCTTCTACCTTACTATGTGTTCTTCATGATGCATGATAGTACATATATGGTAGGTTTTATTTCCTTATTTAGATTTATGCTTCTAAGCCTTATACCATGAAGACCTATGCATGTTTTCATGTTTTCATTACCAAAGCAATGATCCATCTTCCTATTGTTCTTGTCCTTGTTTTCTATTTCAAACTTCATCAAGATCCATGTTTGATTTATTTATGGTAACTTTTTGTTTCCTAATTTGGGTCTTGATACCTTGATTTGATTAGTGTTTTGAGGTCCCCTATATGCTAGAATACTACTGATGTAGTCTACCCCTTGATTAGTATCCTCTTGAACCATCAAATTCGGATTTCATATCTCAAAACTCTGATTTTCTAAGCTCTTGTCTGCATTGGTCGACTGATTGGTCATTGGACCACTCGACCAATCCACTCGACCAATGAGTACGGCAACTCCAGAATTGGTGCATTTCGGATGCTTTGCTATATTTTCTGTTAGGGATCTTTCCTAATATGTGGTATATACTTGTTTAGGACCTTCTTCTCAAGTTTGCCAAGATCCTACTTGATTTCTTAGGATTCTTTGCGAGTTATAAAAGGTAAGGATGGTTATTTCCTTAATTACATAGATAGCATGAATCTAGTTTCTATATTTGAATATCATTAATATGTTTCCTAAATTAGATTCTTACAATGATATACTACTTGTTGCATAACTTTGATTACGGTAGCATTACTTATTCATATTGAATTGATTCATGTATGATTTACTTACCAATGTTATACAAATGTTTGTAAATATTGATTTCTTTCCATATATGGAGTTACCATATATGTGATGATATGAATTGATGCATGTGTATGCTTACGTATGGTTTGGGAAGGAGAGGTGTCCTTTTGACATTTCTGTCCTTGGACTACTACGGGAATATTATGGGATGTTTCCGGAGATGCCCTCTGGACACCTTCCTAAAGCTGTTGGATGACATATCTAGGATTGTCTAGTAGTGTTTGGCTAGGATGTCCTGTTATGTCGGACCCTAATCGGAGGGGTATTGAGACCGAACGACCCGTGGTAGCAATGGGGATTCATGGGCGCTCAAGACCGGTAACCAACCCGTGAGAGGACAGGAATCACATTGTGGGGGCCATTTATTGGTAGGGTTGCATATGGTTAGACTTGGGCTCACGGGCGCTTAAGACCGGTAACCAACCCGTGAAAGGACGTGAGAGCTTCCCGTTTACCATATGTGGATGATCAATAGGGTTGGTGAGTCCGTAGTCGGGGACTATGAGGACTCTAGTGTGAAGGATACCGGAAAGGATCGTCGGGGACGAGGAATGGAAGTATCTGGATCGACTTGATGTAACCAAGTAGAAGACTTGCATTTGGCTAGGTATTACACGACATGCGCCGGTACTTATACCAAATGGTTGTGAGAGAGTGTGTTGACTTAACCCCCTAGCCATGGAATGTCCCGAGGGATGCCGGACCCATTACCAACTGGATGATGAGTGATTGAGACTTTCCTACGAAGTACGGTGCTATGACTTAAAGCATGTCCGCCAATAGGAGACCAGCATACATAGAGTTAGATTCATTCATTCATTGCTTGTCTCATATCATATTGCATTCATGATTGTTACGGAATCCTGCCATTTATGTTATTATGGATTTTTAAGCGCCTTCTTGAGTTTCTTTGAAACTCATTCCTTTATTGTACAATGTTGTTAGACTATCCTGCAGTCTTGAGTACTATGACGGTCCCTATGAAGAAGCGCAAGGCGAAGAGGCATATCTCCGGGGAAGGTGATTGCGGTTACCACAATTACTACGAAGATTCCGCGGGTGGTTATGCTCCGTACAATGCTTAGTCCGACCATTGAGTGGAAGCGTCCTTGTGCTATTTATGAGATCTACACCTACAAGGATGTCGTCTACAAAGTGGAGAATAATTTAGTTACCCAATGTACTTGCTCTTGGGATTAGCTTTTATCTAGTTTATTCTTTCGAGCTACTTTTCCATTTGGATGTAAAGTGGGATTTTTGCTTCACTTTACTTATCTGTTGACACTACGATTATATATTTATTATTCCGTTTCGTTTACGATTCATTCTTTCTTTATTGAATCTATGATTTATCTTCCGCACTCTTGTTATGGTTGTTCATGATTATGTTATTGCTTATGTGGGAGGTTGATCACTCGATACCGATCTTCGGGCTGTGGATCACACTCTCGGGTATGCCGGATAGGGTACCGGCTGGGAGGGCGTGATGATTGGTATCGAGCCCAAGGTTCGAGGAGATCCTAACCACAAAAGGCAACAACTGAACATTCTGAGTCATTGATCTGAAGTGACTCTTCTACTCTTAGAAGTGAATAATAGAACAACTTGAATTAGAAACTTGAACTTTGAGGCATAACGAACATTTACGAATAACATACCATAATTATACTTGAACAAATGACACTAATGCAAGGAAAAGAAAAGTGCATAACATACAATAAATAAAGAGAAACAAAATGAACTTCATTAATTTCAAAAGTTTTACAATGATTACATCCGAAAAGCATAAATGGAAAATCCTAAGGTACGGTCTATCTAGGTGATCTACTCGATCTCTATATGCTACGAACTCCTCTGCTAGGCGAGTCACACGATGCTCTATCTGTCTGTCGAGACTCCATCCTCTCGTACATCTGCTCTGTCGACCTCCATCCTCTCTAGCATGGAAGTCATCGATCTCATCTGTGCACCAAGATCCGAAGTCTCCGGAACCGCATGTGAAGGGCCACACTGCCTCGAAATGTGATGAAGGAAACTCGTGATGCACGAGCTCGGCCTCGCGCATATCTGTATCATCTCCGGCCTGATCATCACTATCGGGACCGATATCCTCTCCTCCATCCTCGGATCCCTCATCCTCATCCTCGATTCATCATCATCCTCACCCTACTGGACCGGAGATCTCTCTAGCGATGTAGTCTCATCGTCGAATGGTCCGAGTCCCAATGGGGTATCCACTGTGATCTAGTGTCCATCGGAGTATCCTCGAAACTCACCCCGAAATGCACGAAGATCAAAGTCGAAGCCTCCCATAGCAAAGGTTCCGCATGCTAGGCCGCGAGAACTAAGTCCGGCATGACCTGCTGAATGATGTAGGAAAGATCGATCTCGAAGCCCATGTAGATGCGGTAAATGACCAAGGCCTCCATCAACTGTGACCCGATGGTGATGTCCGGCTTTCGGCATGATGTTTCGGCCGACTATGCGACCGATAATACGTGCGAGAACCCGTCATCCGTCCGCTAGTCCACGGTGTGAAGCATCGGCGGCTATCCCATAGCGTAGAGCATATCTCGCATGGCTCGTACGGCATCGGATGGCTGTCCCGGTGCTGCTCCGGCGGTATCCACACACACTGATGTGGGTAGTAAGGGACCTGCGGGATCTCGGCCCGATGTCCGGGTGGAGAAGCGAATGCGAGTGCAGTGGACCACTGCTCCACGAGGACAAGTCCGAGTGGATGTCCACGGCCCCGAGCCTCCTCTGTGTAAGTAAGGTTGCTTTGAAGAACAACCTCACTAGCTCCGGGTATACCGGCAAATCCTCGGTGAAGAGGTGAGTCCATGCATGGGTGTCGAACCTCTGCCGGATCTGAAGGCTACGAGCTGGCGTAAGTGAAGTAGACGCCCCATCTCGATGTTACAATAGCTGAAGTAGGCCTCGTACGAAACTCGGCTTCGAGGTGTGTCAAATAGGTCCGGTCTCCTAACCTCCTCTCGGGCTCGAAAGGAACCCGACCTCGCCCCCCCGAGAGCACCTACGATGCGACCTCTACCTCTACCTCCTCCTCGTCCTCCCCTCTGCATGATGTATACGTGAAAGAGACAAGAGACAATTCCAATTAGTGCTATTCAAGATTTTAGCCAAAAGGGTATTTTCGTAATTTTTCGGAAAATTTCAAATTTGGGGGAAATTTGATTTGAACATACTAGCATGTGCACAATACTTGGAATTTCATGTCTATGATGTTGTTTTGATGAAAATCGATCGAAAACTTGGATTAAAGCGAAAAATTCAGCAAGAAGAAATTTGGGGATTTTGCAATTTAGGTCAAAATTGGATTTTTGAAAAGTTGAAATTGGTTAAATCAAATTGTATGGACCTATCTACAATGTCATCTTGAGCATGTAGCATTTGATCTCGTGCGAAAATTTCAAGCGGTTTGAGAGAAAACGAAATTTTTCTAAAGATATCGATTTCGGTATAAAACTTTGCGAGATGAGCACCAAATGTGTTAAAACTTGTTGTCTATGCATGTCATTGTGTTTAAAACCTAGGGAATATGTTTCTAAGCATTCCTAAGCATGATTTCTAGCATTGGATACAAGTAAAGCATGGTTTTATTGAAATGCAAGCATGAGAAGATGAAAATGGAAGAAAGAATGAGAGATTTACCTTGTTTATGAAGATGGTGTGTTGTGGTGTTGTTGTTGAAGCACTAAATCACCTCAAGAACACTTGTGGGAACACTTGGATATTTTCCCTAGAGCTCTCTCACCTTTGGAAGAAGTTAGAATGAGGTTGGAATGTGGAAATGAGGCTTATAATGCGAATTTTCGTATTACATCTTCATTAGTCGGCGATTGGTCGGTGGGTCACTCGACCAACCACTCGACCAATGGTCACGGTGACCTCATTTGCTGTTGAATTTTTGGAAAATGTGATTTTTGCCTTATGGAATATTGTTTGATGACTATATGGATATATTTGATCATGATTTAAGTTTTCAAATCATTTGGACTTGTGGTTTATGTTGAATCTTCGAAATTCGGTATTTTGATGTTCTCGGTTTTTGCGAGAATGGTTACTACGAGAAGTGGGCGTGGTGAATCCGGTGGTCATGGTGGTGGTGAAATACCTCGGGGAGGTGGTGAAGTACCTCATGGAGGTGGTGAGATACCAAATGCTGATCGGGGTACTCATGAGATCCACTGGTGCCCCGAATGTTGGAAGTTTCGAGAGATATTGCCAATATCATGGGCAATATGATGCGGCGACAAGCGGCTCGGTTCAACCGAGATGTTGGTGGGTTTCATGACTCTGCATAATGAGACCCGGGCTGGTGCTAATGTGAATCCTCATGCCGCGATCCTGAATGCGGGAGGTTTAGGTGGAACTCCTCATACTACTTTGATGGAGAGTTTTACGAAGATGCAAGTACCCACTTTCTTGGGGGTTACCAAGGACCCCTTGTTTCCTAACAAGTGGCTTCGTGAGTTGGAGAAGGCTTTCCGGCATCTGCAATGCTCGAAGCTCGAGAAGATTTTGTTTGCTTTGAGCGAGAAGTTGCAACAAGAAGCTGATGCATGGTGGATCTCCACTCGTCTGTTTTGGAAGGTTTGCATGCGGGAGTTGTAACTTGGGAGTTATTCAAAGAGGCTTTTTGTATGAACTACTTTCCCGAGGCGGTGAAGGATGCAAAGGAAGCGGAGTTTATGATTCGACTCAAGGAACTTTGTCTGTGTTGGAGTACCAACGAAGTTCGAGGAGCTTCATTTCTTTGCTCCAGATTCTTTGAAGGAAGACCTCGCCAAAGCAAAGAAGTTCTTCAAAGGACTGCGCCACCTGCCATTAAAGCTTACCTCACGGTCCGGCCTATTGTGAGCTATGCTCAAGTGGTGCGAGAACTCGAAGAAGTTGGAAGAAACGAGAGAAGGAAAGTGCTCGTGTGCAAAAGCCTTGGCGATCAAGGAATTCTGGTTTGGTGGATCGCAATGACCGTCGTTATGTGAGACCTACACCCTACCCCACTCCTACCTTTCGGGCTAAGAGTGTAGGTCGAAACACGGGTTTTCAGCAGCCCGGCCGGTTTAAACGGTATGGCGGAAACCGATCACCAGCAAATGCAAGTGCAAGTGCAAGTGCGAGTGCAAGGCCTTTTGTTCGAAGTCCTCTGTTGCAGCCACCCCTGTTGGATCCGGCAATCTGTTTGCTTCTCTTGCAAGCAAGCTGGTCATTTTGCTCGTGCTGTCCGAAGCGGCACACTTGACAGCTTTGCCCCGGTGGTGAAGAGTGCTCCTGCTCCTCCCTCTGGTAGAGTTTTCAGTATTTCGATCTGCGAGCGGGATCCAAACCATGATGTGATTACGGGTACATTGTTAGTCGCTTCTATTTCTGCATTTGTCTTATTTGATACGGGTGCATCTCATTCGTTCATGTCATCTGCATTCATCAAGAAGACTAACCTAATCCACGAGAAGTTGTCTAGTTGTTTATTGATTAGTACACCTCTTGGTCTGTTGTGAAACTAGATAAGGGGTTATCTAGATGTCCTGTGTTGATTGGTGAAAAGAACTTGGAAGCCAATTTTGTGATTCTTGACATGAAGGACTTCGATGTTATTTTGGGAATTGGTTGGTTGACGAGCCCACAAAGCTGTGTTCCTTTGTTCCTCAAAGAAGATTCAGTTCCATATTTGTGGAAGTCCGGTCTTTGAATTTCAAGGTGAAAAGAGAAGGGTTTGTAAGAAGGTGCTTTATCTGCCTCTGATGCAAGTCTATGCCCTAGTGGATGATGCTTCATCTGAAGGCAAGGGTATAGTGGAGAAAAGAGTCGATGAAGTCGAGTTGTGCTGCGACTTTGTTGATGTCTTCCACGATGATCTATCGGGAGTGCCTCCGGACGAGAGATGTCGAATTCTCTATTGATCTCGTCCCTGGTGCCGCTCCTGTATCTAAAGCTCCGTATAGGATGGCTCCTACTGAGTTGAAAGAGTTGCAAAATCAGTTGAATGAGCTCATTGATAGAGGTTTCGTACAGCCTAGTGTGTCACCTTGGGGAGCTCCGGTCTTGTTCGTCAAGAAGAAAGACGGTAGTATGCGCTTGTGCATCGACTACCGTGAGTTGAATAAGTTGACTATCAAGAATAGATATCCGCTGCCCAGAATCGATGATCTCTTCGATCGGTTGAAGGGTGCGATTGTGTTCTCAAAGATTGACTTAAGGTCCGGATATCACCAATTGAAAGTGAAGTCTAGTGATATCTTCAAGACGGCTTTCCGAACGCGGTATGGTCACTACGAGTTTAGAGTCATGCCTTTCGGATTGACCAATGCTCTGCGGTGTTCATGGACCTCATGAACCGAGTATTTCATGATGTGCTTGATAAGTTTGTGATTGTTTTCATTGATGACATCTTGATCTATTCGAAGAGCGAAGAAGAGCATGCGAGTCATCTAAGTTTCACTTTGCAAAGGTTGCGAGAAAAGAAGTTGTTTGCTAAGTTTAGCAAGTGTGATTTACGGCTTAAGAGAGTAGTTTTCCTTGGTCATGTAGTTTCAGCCGAAGGTATTCGTGTCGATCTGAAAAGGTCCAAGCTGTGGCTGATTGGGAGAGACCGAAGTCGATAACGGAAATAAGAAGTTTTCTTGGATTGGCGGGTTACTACCGAAGGTTTATTGAGAACTTTTCTCGGTTGGCTGCTCCTATGACTAAGTTGACCGGGAAAGAAGAGAAGTTTGTTTGGTGCGGCGCTTTGTGAGAAGAATTTCCAAGAGTTGAAAGATAGATTGACAAGTGCCCCGGTTTTGACTATACACGATAGTTCCGGTGGTATGACGGTTTATACCGATCGTCAAAGATTGGTTTGGGTTGTGTCTTGATGCAACATGGCAAGGTCGTAGCCTATGCTTCTCGGCAATTGAAGGATTATGAGCGGAATTACCCCACTCACGATCTAGAACTTGCCGCCGTTGTCTTTGCTTTGAAGATTTGGAGACATTATCTTTACGGTGAGAAGATTGCCATTTTCACGGATCATAAGAGTTTGAAATACTTCTTTACCCAAAAGGAGTTGAACATGAGACAAAGGAGATGGTTGGAACTCGTCTCCGATTATGATTGTGATATTCGGTATCATCTGGGAAAGCAAATGTTGTTCTTGATGCTCTTAGTAGGAAGAACCGAGAAGAAGACTTTGGATTTGAATGCTTTGAGTTTACCATTGTGGTCTTCTATTGAGAGTTTTGATTTGGAAATCGTTCTCGAGAATTCTGATTTTATTCTTTACGCCATGACGGCAAGATCTGGTCTTAGAGATAAGATTGTTGCTCTGCGGAGTTACGATCAAGAGTTTTTGACCAAAGTTGAGAAGATTTCTTCGAATCTGAGTCGGACCCCGACTTTGGTATATCCATGGATGGTGCTTTGTTGTTTAGAGGAAGGCGTGTGTGCACCAAAGCGATGAAGTTAAGAAAGAAATATTGAAGGAAGCACACCGGTCGGTCTTTCTTTGTACACCGGGAAGCACCAAGATGTACAAGGACTTGAAGGAACATTTTTGGTGGATTGGTCTAAAGGCGGATGTTGGCGATTTTGTTGCCAAGTGTGAGACTTGCCAACGTGTGAAAGCCGTTCGACAACCTCCATCTGGATTACTTCAACCCCTTCCTATTCCTAGTTGGAAGTGGGAAGATATTTCCATGGACTTTGTGACTAGCTTGCCTCGGACAAGTAAAGGCAATGACCTTTGTGTGGGTGATTGTTGATAGGTTGACCAAATCAGCCCATTTCATTCCTATGAAGATCACTCATACTCTGGATAAGCTAGCCGGGCTTTATGTGGATAATGTGGTTAAATCTGCATGGTGTGCCATTAAGTATTGTCTCGGATCGTGATCCTAGGTTCACCTCAAGGTTTTGGAATAGTTTGCGAGAAGGCCTTGGGAACCCAATTGAACTTGAGTACAGCTCATCATCCACGGTCGATGGACAATGCGAGCGGACAATTCGGACATTGGAAGACATGCTCGGATCTTGTGTGGTGGATATGGGTGGTAATTGGGATGAACACCTAGCTTTGGTTGAGTTTGCCTATAACAACGGTTATCAAGCAACAATAGGCATGGCTCCATTCAAGGCTTTGTATGGTAGTACTTGTAGGACACCTTTGTCTTGGGTGAGGCAGTTGAAAGAAAAGTCTTAGGTCTGAGATGATTGAAGCTACAAGTGCTATGGTAGATATGATAAGAGAAAGGATTAAGTCTGCCTTGATCGAGACAGAATCTTATCTTGATAAGAGAAGGACCGATTTGGAATTTCAAGTTGGAGAGAAAGTCTTTACGAAGGTCTCACCAATGAAGGGTGTGATGAGATTCAATGTTAAGGGAAAGCTTAGCCCTCGTTACATTGGACCTTTCGAGATTTTGGAAAAGGTTGGACCCGTTGCGTATCGATTAGCATTACCTCCGCCTCTTGCTGGTGTGCACAATGTGTTCCATATTTCGATGCTCCGAAAATACATAGAGAATCCGGAACACATTTTGCAGCAAGCACTGAAGGACTTAGTGCTGATTTGACCTATGATGAAGAACCGGCCGAAATCCTCGGATAGGAAGGACAAGCAGCTGCGGAATCGCGCCATTCCTTTGGTGAAGATTCGGTGGAAGAACCATACCCCTGAAGAAGCTTCTTGGGAGAAGGAAGAAGACATGAAGGAGAAGTTTCCTTACCTCTTTGGAAGCACGGTACGCTTTCAATTTCGGGGACGAAATTTCTTTAAGGGGGGAGAATGTGAAACCCAGCCCTAACCTTGACCCGGAAACCTTGTTATTTGTAGGTCCGATGACCCGAAGTAAAGTAAGAAGTCAGCTTTGGGCCATCCCAGGTAGAGGACTTGGTGTACGGCTTTGAATCCATGAAGGTTGATGTTGAGGTTCTATTTATGGAAACAGAATCTGATGAAGATCTAATTAGTTGATGGACTTGGAGTGATCTCTATCTTGGTTTGAAGGCATTTCTACCTACTAGGTAAGTCACTTGACTTGTGTGCAAAACCCCTTTAGGTTTGGATTTGATCTGGGCCTTCAATTCCCTGTTTTGGCCTTCTTTATCTGCATTGGTCGGCGATTGGTCGGCGGGGCCGATCGACCAATCCACTCGACCAATGGGTCTTGTCTTTGGCAATTAGGTTGATTCTTGCTCTATTTAAGCCTAACCTCGAGTCCACTTCGTATTTGCTGCCTCCAAACCCTCTGGAGCAGACCCAAAGACCTCTGCAAGTCATCTCTCTTGCATCCTTGGAGTTTTCTTGGCGGATCTTCGTCGGAACTCTTCTTTTTGCATCAAAAGGTATGTCTACTCTCTCTTCTTCTCCTACATCTTTGTTTTTCTTTCCTTTTTGAGTTGAGACAGTAGAAGAGGTGCTGCATCCTCTGTTGCAAACATCTCTGAACATGTTCTCATGATCATCCTAAGGATTAAAGGCTAGAACAATGATCTTAACCATGATCATTGCAAGCTTTTGAAGGATTCATGATCAAACCATGATTTAATCTCTGTTAATTTCCTAATCTGAATTCCGATCTCTTTGGATCTTCTTTCATTGATCATGTTAGTGGTTAATGGTTGTGTTTTCTTTCTATGATCCATAATCCATAGAATTCTAGTTGTTCTCTTCTACCTTACTATGTGTTCTTCATGATGCATGATAGTACATATATGGTAGGTTTTATTTCCTTATTTAGATTTATGCTTCTAAGCCTTATACCATGAAGACCTATGCATGTTTTCATGTTTTCATTACCAAAAGCAATGATCCATCTTCCTATTGTTCTTGTCCTTGTTTTCTATTTCAAACTTCATCAAGATCCATGTTTGATTTATTTATGGTAACTTTTTGTTTCCTAATTTGGGTCTTGATACCTTGATTTGATTAGTGTTTTGAGGTCCCCTATATGCTAGAATACTACTGATGTAGTCTACCCCTTGATTAGTATCCTCTTGAACCATCAAATTCGGATTTCATATCTCAAAACTCTGATTTTCTAAGCTCATGTCTGCATTGGTCGTTGATTGGTCGTTGGACCACTCGACCAATCCACTCGACCAATGAGTACAGCAACTCCAGAATTGGTCTGTTTCGGATGCTTTGCTATATTTTCTGTTAGGGATCTTTCCTAATATGTGGTATATACTTGTTTAGGACCTTCTTCTCAAGTTTGCCAAGATCCTACTTGATTTCTTAGGATTCTTTGCGAGTTATAAAAGGTAAGGATGGTTATTTCCTTAATTACATAGATAGCATGAATCTAGTTTCTATATTTGAATATCATTAATATGTTTCCTAAGTTAGATTCTTACAATGATATACTACTGTTGCATAACTTTGATTACGGTAGCATTACTTATTCATATTGAATTGATTCATGTATGATTTACTTACCAATGTTATACAAATGTTTGTAAATATTGATTTCTTTCCATATATGGAGTTACCATATATGTGATGATATGAATTGATGCATGTGTATGCTTACGTATGGTTTGGGAAGGAGAGGTGTCCTTTTGACATTTCTGTCCTTGGACTACTACGGGAATATTATGGGATGTTTCCGGAGATGCCCTCTGGACACCTTCCTAAAGCTGTTGGATGACATATCTAGGATTGTCTAGTAGTGTTTGGCTAGGATGTCCTGTTATGTCGGACCCTAATCGGAGGGGTATTGAGACCGAACGACCCGTGGTAGCAATGGGGATTCATGGGCGCTCAAGACCGGTAACCAACCCGTGAGAGGACAGGGAATCACATTGTGGGGGCCATTTATTGGTAGGGTTGCATATGGTTAGACTTGGGCTCACGGGCGCTTAAGACCGGTAACCAACCCGTGAAAGGACGTGAGAGCTTCCCGTTTACCATATGTGGATGATCAATAGGGTTGGTGAGTCCGTAGTCAGGGACTATGAGGACTCTAGTGTGAAGGATACCGGAAAGGATCGTCGGGGACGAGGAATGGAAGTATCTGGGATCGACTTGATGTAACCAAGTAGAAGACTTGCATTTGGCTAGGTATTACCACGACATGCGCCGATACTTATACCAAATGGTTGTGAGAGAGTGTGTTGACTTAACCCCTGCCAAGGTTTGTCCTGAGGGATGAAGGACCCATTACCAATCGGCTGCTCAAGACCGGTGAAATGATCCGTGAGAGAATCCAAGATATCTTAAATGGTTGAGGATGTGAGTGGACTTTCCTACAGAAGTACGGTGCTATGACTTAAAGCATGTCTGCCAATAGAGACCAGCATACATAGAGTTAGATTCATTCATTCATTGTTTGTCTCATATCATATTGCATTTATGATTGTTACGGAATCCTCGCCATTTATGTTATTATGGATTTTAAGCGCCTTCTTGAGTTTCTTTGAAACTCATTCCTTTATTGTACAATGTTGTTAGACTATCCTGCAGTCTTGAGTACTATGACGGTCCCTATGAAGAAGCGCAAGGCGAAGAGGCATATCTCCGGGGAAGGTGATTGCGGTTACCACAATTACTCTGAAGATTCCGCGGGTGGTTATGCTCCGTACAATGCTTAGTCCGACCATTGAGTGGAAGCGTCCTTGTGCTATTTATGAGATCTACACCTACAAGGATGTCGTCTACAAAGTGGAGAATAATTTAGTTACCCAATGTACTTGCTACTGGGATTAGCTTTTATCTAGTTTATTCTTTCGAGCTACTTTTCCGCTGGATGTAAAGTGGGATTTTTGCTTCACTTTACTTATCTGTTGACACTCTGATTATATATTTATTATTCCGTTTCGTTTACGATTCATTCTTTTTTTTTTTATTTATTACTTAAATTTCTCACCCCTCCTCACTTTTTTTTTTTTTTTTATTATTATTATTTTTTTTTTATTTCTACCTACCACACCCACCACCCCCCCCTCACCCACCCCCCCCACCCCCAAAGCAGGCCACCCGACCGGCCGGCCCCCCCCCCCCCCCCCCCCCCCCACAAAACAAAAATTAAAAAAAAAAGTTAAAAAAAAAAAATGGGGTTTTATTTTCCTTTTCACCTCCCCGGGAATACGCGCCACCAGGGCCCACCCCCCCCCCCCATAACCCCAGTGAGACAGAAAACTCAAATTTTGGTGATTTTTGGATATTTTTGAAAATTGATTCTTGGATGATTATTTAATGATTATTTGATGATTTTAAGCCTGATTTGAATATGTTAAGCCTAAGGTAAGGTGATTATTGTTGAAATATTCAAATTTTCGGTGTTTGATTTTTTTTCGGTTTTGCAGAATGGTTGTGCTGAGGAATTGTTAGATTGGTTCTAGTAGCACTAGGAATGAAGAGATACTTCATGGAGACACACCTAATGGTAGTACTGGCCAGCAGCCCATGTGAATGGAGAGAATGTGACTAGTGCACCTAGCTCCAAAAGTTGGAAGTTTTCGCGATATTGCCAACATCATGGTCAATATTATGCAGATTATGCAGCAGCAAGCGAATCAATTCAACTAGATGATGATAATGAGACTCGTACTAGTGCGAACAGAAATCCTCATGCCGCAATCCCGAATGCGGAAAGGTTAGCTGGAACTCCTCATACCCATCTGATGGAGAGTTTCCTGAAGATGCAAGTGCCTACCTTCACCGGTGTTACTAAGGACACCTTGTTACCTAACAAGTGGTTGAGGGTATTAGAGAAAGCATTTCGTCATCTGCAGTACTCTGAGGCACAAAAGATCTTGTTTGCTAAACAGAAGCTCCAACACGAAGCTGATGCTTAGTGGACCTCCACCTGTCCTATTTTGGAACACTTGCATGCTAGTGTACTGACTTGGGAAATTTTCAAAGAAGCATTTTGTAAGAATTATTTCCCTGAAGCGGTGAAAGATGCCAAGGAAACTGAATTCATGGCTCTTGTGCAAGGACCTTTGTCTTTGCTAGAATACCAGTAGAAATTTGAAGAACTCTTTTTCTTTGCCCCGGATTCTATCAGACCTGATCGAGCCAAGGCAAAGAAAATTTTCAAGGGATTATGTCCTGCAATCAAGGCATATCTTACTGTTCTTCTGATTGAGAGCTATGCTCAAGTGGTTCAAGTTTCGAAGAAGATTGAAGAGACTGAGAAAGAAAGTGCCCGTGTGCAAAGAACTTGGCAGCAACGAAACCCTAGATTGGTTGACCGCACGAAGAGAAGGTTCACTAGACCTAAACCCTATCATACTCCTACATTTCAGCCTAGGAGTGTAGGCCAAAGTCCTAGTTATGCACCGGCCGAACAACAGCGTCAATTCAGTGGGAACAGACCGGCAATGAATGTTCCAAATTCTAGGCCAGTGAATGTGAACCCTAGACCTACAAGCTAGAAACCTCCAGTGGTAGCACATCTAGTTGGACCGAGGGACCCAGTTGCTTTTTCTTGGAAGCAGACCAGACACTTCACTCGGACTTGTCGTAAGAAGCCAAATTAGTCGTATGCCCCCATAGTGAAGAATACTCCTGCCCCTATGCCTGGGAAAGTGTTCAGTATATTTGGTATTGAACAAGATGCAAGCCATGATGTTGTGACAGGTATCATGTTAGTCGCTTCTATTCCTGCATTTGTATTGTTTGATACGGGTGCATCACATTGAATATCATTCATTTCATCTGCATTCATTAAGAAGACTGACTTGGTACCCAAGAATTTGTCTAGTTGTTTAATGATTAGTACTCCTACTAGATCTGTTGTGAAACTAGATAAAGTGATAGAAGAATGTCCTGTTTTGATTGGTGAAAAGAATCTGAAAGCCGATTTAGTGCTCCTTGATATGAAGGATTTTGATGTCATTCTAGGAATTGATTGGTTGACAGCCCATAAAGCTGTAATTGTTTGTTCTTCAAGGAAGATTCAATTTCAGATTGGTGAGAATTCAGCCTTTGAGTTTCAAGGTGAAAAAGGAAGAGTTAGCAAGAAGACTTTGACCACATTGATGCAAGTTTATGCACTGGTAGAAAGTGCTACATCCGAAAGTAAGGTCAAAGAAGAGAAGAAGAAGATTGAGGAAGTCAATGTAGCTTGTGATTTTAAGGATGTCTCTGGATAATTTGTCAGGTTTACCTCTGGATAGAGAATTAGAATTTTCAATTGAGTTAATTCTAGGAGCCACTCCGTGTCTAAAGCTCCATATAGAATGACGCCTACCGAGTTGAAGGAACTACAGAACCAACTGAATGAGCTCTTAGATAAAGGTTATATATAGCCAAGTGTATCGCCTTGGGGAGCCCCGGTTTTGTTTGTAAAGAAGGATGTTAGTATGCGTCTATGCATTGATTATCGTGAGCTGAATAAGCTAACCATCAAGAATAGGTATCCACTGCCCCGGATTGATGATCTTTTCGATCAGTTGAGAGGTGCAGCAGTGTTCTCGAAGATTGATTTGAGATCCAGATATCATGAGATGAAGGTAAAAGCTAGTGACATATGCAAGACAGCTTTTAGAACAAGGTATGGTCATTATGAGTTTAGAGCCATGCCTTTTGGTTTGACTAATGCTCATGCTGTCTTTATGGACCTAATGAATCGAGTATTTCATGATGTGCTTGATAAGTGCATGATTGTCTTCATTGATGACATTTTGATTTACTCAAAGAATGAAGAAGAGCATGCAAAACATCTTAGCTTCACTTAGCAAAGATTTAAGAGAACATTTTTTGTGGATTGGATTGAAAGATGATGTAGAAGATTTTGTAGCTAAGTGCTCAACGTGTTAAAGCCGTTCGACAACCCTCATCTAGACTTCTGCAGCCCCTTCCTTTATCCGGCTGTAAGTGGGAAAACATTACTATGGACTTCGTGACTAGCTTGCCTCAGACAAGTAAAGGTAATGATACGGTATGGGTAGTTGTTGATAGGTTGACTAAATCAGCCAACTTTATTCCTATAAAGATCATTCATACTATGGATAAGCTAGATAGACTTTACGTGGACAATGTAGTTCGTCTGCACGGAGTGCCTATCAGTATTGTTTCTGACAGAGATCCTAGGTTTACCTCAAAGTTTTGGAATGGTTTGCAAAAGCCTTGGGAACCTAGTTGAATTTGAGTACTGCTCATCATCCACAGTCTAATGGACAATCTGAGCGAACAGTTCAAATTTTGGAAGATATGCTTAGATCTTGTGTTGTGGATATGGGTGGCAATTGGGATGAACATTTAGCTTTGGTTGAGTTTGCCTATAACAACAGCTATAAGGCAACAATAGGCATGGCTCTATTCAAAGCTTTGTATGGAAACACTTGTAGGACACCCTTGTATTGGACCAAAACTGGAGAAAAGAAAGCGTTAGGTCCACAAATGATTGAAGCTACAAGTACTATGGTAGACATGATAATAGAAAGGATTAAGTTTGCCTAGTCTAGACAAAAATCATATGCTGATAAAAGAAGGATAGATTTGGAATTTCTAGTTGGCGAGAAAGTTTTCCTAAAAGTGTCGCCTATGAAAGGTGTAATGAGGTTTAATGTTAAAGGAAAGCTTAGTCCTGGGTTCATCGGACCTTATGAAATTTTTGAAAGGATTGGACCCGTCGCATACTATTTGGCCTTACCTCCATCACTTGCTGAAACTCATAATGTGTTTCATGTGTCAATGCTTCGAAAGTATGTGGAGAATCCGAAACACATACTGTAAAACCCAGCCCTAACCTTGACCCGGAAACCTTGTTATTTGTAGGTCCGATGACCCGAAGTAAAGTAAGAAGTCAGCTTTGGGCCATCCCAGTGGAGGACTTGGTGTCTGGCTTTGAATCCATGAAAGTTGATGATGAAGTTCTATTTATGGAAACTGAATCCTGATGAAGATCTGATTAGTTGATGGACTTGGAGTGCTCTCTATCTTGGTTTGAAGGCATTTCTACCTATTAGGTAAGTCACTTGACTTGTGTACAAAACCCCTTTAGGATTGGATTTGATCTGGACCTTCAATTCCCGTGTTTTGGACTTCTTTGTCGGCATTGGTCGTCCGATTGGTCGATCGGGCCGATCGACCAATCCACTCGACCAATGAGTGCTGTCTTTGGCAATTAGGTTGTTCTTGCTCTATTTAAGTCCAATCTCGAGTCCACTTCGTATTTGCTGCCTCCAAACTCTCTGGAACGAACCAAAGACCTCTGCAAGTCATCTCCCTTGCATCCTTGGTGTTTTCTTGACGGATCTTCGTCGAAACTCTTCTTTTTGCATCAAAAGGTATGTCTACTCTCTTTTCTTCTCCTCCATCTTTGTTTTTCTTTCCTTTTTGAGTTGAGACAGTAGAAGAGATGCTGCATTCTCTGTTGCAAACATCTCTGAACATGTTCTCATGATCATCCTAAGGATTTGAGGCTAGAACAATGATCTTAACTATGATCATTGCAAGCTTTTGAGGGAATCATGATCAAACCATGCTCTAATCTTTGTTAAACTTCTGATTTGAATTCTAATCTCTTTGGATCTTCTATATTGATCATATTAGTAGTTAATTACTGTGTTTTCCTTCCATGATCCACATAATCTATAAATTTCTAGTTGTTCTCTTCCACCATACTATGTGTTCTTCATGATGCATGGTAGTTACATATATGGTAGGTTTTATTTCCTTATTTAGATTTATGCTTCTAAGCCTTGTTCCTTGAAGATCTAAGTATGTTTTCATGATACCTTTTCCGGAAGCAATGATCCATCCTCCTATTATTCTTGTCTTTGTTTTCTATTTCAAATTCATCAAGATCCATGGTTGATCTAATTATGGTAACTTTTTGTTTCCTAATTTGGATCTTGATATCTTGATTTGATTGGTGTTTTGAGGTCCCCTATATGTTAGAATACTACGGATGTAGTTTACCCCTTGATTAGTACCCTTTTGAACCACCAAATTTGGATTTCATATCTTAAAACTCTGTTTTTTTTGGGCTACTATCTGCATTGGTCAACTGATTGGTCGACTGGACCAGTCGACCAATCCACTCGACCAATGAGTACAGCAACTCCAAAATTGGTCTGTGTTGGATGTTTTGGTATCTTTTCTGTTAGGGATCTTTCCTAATATGTTGTATATACTTGTTTAGGACCTTCTTCTCAAGTTTGCCAAGATCTTACTTGATTTCTTAGGATTCCTTTGCGAGTTATAAAAGGTAAGGATGGTTATTTCCTTAATTACATAGATAGCATGAATCTAGTTTCTATATTTGAATATCATAGATATGATTCCTAAATTAGATTCTTACAATGATATACTACTGTTGCATAACTTTGATTACTGTAGCATTACTTATTCATATTGAATTGATTCATGTATGATTTACTTACCAATTATATACAAGTGATTGTAATTATTGATTTCTTTCCATATATGAAGTTACCATATATGTGATGATATGAATTGATGCATGTGTATGCTTAAGTATGGTTTGGAAAGGAGAGGTGTCCTTTTGACACTTCTGTCCTTGGACTACTACGGGAATATTATGGGATGTTTCCAGAGATGCCCTCTGGACACCTTCCTAAACTGTTGGATGACATATCTAGGATTGTCTAGTAGTGTTTGGCTAGGATGTCCTGTTATGTCAGACCCTAATCGGAGGGGTATTGAGACCGAATGACCCGTGGTAGCAATGGGGATTCATGGGCGCTCAAGACCGGTAACCAACCCGTGAGAGGACAGGAATCACATTGTGGGGGCCATTTATTGGTAGGGTTGCATATGGTTAGACTTGGGCTCACGGGCGCTTAAGACCGGTAACCAACCCGTGAGAGGACGTGAGAGCTTCCCGTTTACCATATGTGGATGATCAATAGGGTTGATGAGTCCGTAGTCAGGGACTATGAGGACTCTAGTGTGAAGGATACCGGAAAGGATCGTCGGGGATGAGGAATGGAAGTATCTGGATCCGACTTGATGTAACTAAGTAGAAGACTTGCATTTGGCTAGGTTTTACCCCGACATGCGCCAAGACTTATACCAAATGGTTGTGAGAGAGTGTGTTGACTTAACCCCCGCCAAGGTTTGTCTCGAGGGATGAAGGACCCATTACCAATCGGCTGCTCAAGACCGGTGAAATGATCCGTGAGAGAATCCAAGATATCTTAAATGGTTGAGGATGTGAGTGGACTTTCCTAAAGAAGTACGGTGCTATGACTTAAAGCATGTCCGCTAATAGAGACCAGCATACATAGAGTTAGATTCATTCATTCATTGCTTGTCTCATATCATATTGCATTTATGTTTGTTCGGGAATTCTGCCATTTATGTTATTATGGATTTTAATCGCCTTCTTACCGAGTTTCTTTGAAACTCATTCCTTTATTGTACAATGTTTGTTAGACTATCCTGCAGTGCCGAGTACTATGACGGTCCCTATGAAGAAGCGCAAGGCGAAGAGGCATATCTCCGGGGAAGGTGATTGCGGTTACCACAATTACTCCGAAGATCCCGCGAGTGGTTATGCTCCGTACGATGCTTAGTCCGACCATCGAGTGGAAGCGTCCTTGTGCCATTTATGAGATTTACACTTATAAGGATGTTGTCTATAAAGTGGAGAACAATTTAGTTACCCAATGTACTAGCTACTGGGATTAGATTTTATTTAGTTTATTCTCTTTAGAGCTACTTTTCCGCTGGTTGTAAAGTGGGATTTTTGCCTCACTTTACTTATCTGTTTGATACTCTGATTATATCTATTATTCTGATTCATTTATGATTCATTCTTTCTTTATTGGATCTATGGTTTATCTTCCGCACTTTTGTTATGATTGTTCATGATTATGTTATTGTTTATGTGGGAGGTTGATCACTCGATACCTGATCTTCGGGCTGTGGATCACACTCTCGGGTATGCCAGATAGGGTACCAGCTGGGAGGGCGTGACACATACTACAGCAAGAACCTAAAGGACTTAGTGTTGATCTTTCTTATAAAGAAGAATCGACCGAAATCCAAGATAAAAAGGACAAAACAATTGCGGAATCATACCATCCCTTTGGTAAAGATTCGGTGAAAGAATCACACCCCTGAAGAAGCTTCTTGGGAGAAGGAAGAAGATATGAAAGAGAAGTTTCCTCATCTTTTTGGGAGCACAGGTATGCTTTCAATTTCGAGGACGAAATTTCTTTCAAGGGGGGGAATGTGAAACCCGGCCCTAACATTAACCCGAAAACTCTATTGTTTGTAAATATGAAGACCCAAAGTAGAAGTGGAAGTCAACTATGGGCCATATCAGTGGAAGACATGGTGTTTGATTCAGAACCCATAGAGATTGATGATGGTGTCCCATACTTGGAGACTTTGATGGAATTGGAAAAGAGACTACACCTTGATGAAAAGAAGCATGGTTGATGATCTTAGAGCTTGGTTAGACATGGTTTGAAGGCATTTCTCTTTGCTAGGTGAGTTATAGGTTGAGTTTTGAGAAGCCCATTTGATTTTGATAAGAGTTGGACCTTCATTTTCCTGACTTAGGCTTTGCTGACAGCCCGGGTCGACTGGGCCAATCGACCTTGTAACAAGCCCCATATTTCTAACCCGAGAACCCGAAGGTCTAATCGAGTTGATTTGTGGAGTGTCCAGATAGAAGTCCATGATCCATATCCAGAACCCATGGATCTGGATTCTCTCGATGATGAACCTGCCTTACTTGGAAGTTGGATCTCTAGAAGGCAAGTGTTGTCTGAAGATGTCTGAATTGAAGGTAAGACCGCCCCCATGTGTTGATTAGGGTTAGGTTGTATTTGGGATTCAACCCCTTGAGCAAAGCACCCTTGTATAGCAATATATTAGGGGGCAGTTGCTTGAGGCGGTTGATTGAACCAAGCAACCGCCCCAAGCGACCGCCTAGTTCTGCTTGTGAGAAAATACCCTAATTTGCCCCCAGACCTCTATAAATAGCAACCCTCGCCCACTTGATGAATATTATATTTGGGATTGCTGTTTTTTGGTGGTTAGGTGGCAATAGAGACATGCTGGAAGGTGAGCGAAGTGTTGCTGGTGATCTGGAATATTTTCTCTCCTTTTATTGTTGATCTAGTTGAGGTAAATGAATCCCCATTCACTCAGTCTCCTTTTTCAGTTATTAAAAAGAGTAGATTTGTTTTCCTCTTTGGTTGTTCATGGTCCTCTTATTACGGTATCCCCTTTTTAATGTTCTTGATGAGATCCTGTCCGAAAACAAAACCCTGCTTTCATGAAAAGGATGGATCTAATCAAAGGGAGAATTTTGGGTGATTGATCTGCGTTAATTCTAGGGTTTTGTTTTACCCCCTCGATTATAGGAGTGTTTAGTTCAAAATTCGGATTGAGATCATCCCAAAATCGGATTAAAATTGGATGATCAAAAGCCTGAGTTTCGAATTTGGAAACTCTCTGTTTTGGGGGCGATTGCTCAAGGTGGTCACTTGAGCCAAGTGACCGGCCCAAGCGACCGGCTGGGTCACAGTGAGTGTGTGACTTTTGGCTTTGATCCGATTTGGCTGATTTGACTTATGTAATCTTGTAACCCTATTTATAGGTGTTCTATGTTTCCACTAAAAGTCTTATAATTATTCTTGGTTTGCATTCTAGAGGACTTCTACTTATTTACAGGTAAGGATATGCATTCATGTCTTTATGTGATGACTTGAACATGCTAGATCAGTGTCTTTACTTACTGTTCTTTAATAGTATATCTTGTTGTAACTGTAATAAGCATGCTGATCTTATCATATACTTGTTGTTTGTATTGTTTTTACTTATACTTTATCAATTATGAATTTGGTATGATGATGATCGGTGTATTGTGGTTCTGATGGAAGGGGTATTCCATTGGGATATCTTGGCTTGAGATATCAGAGGGTTGTGGTATGGGACACATGCTCGCTGATGCCTCCTACACTATCATAACTACTGAATGACATACCTAGGTAGAGTCTAGAGTTGCATGGCTAGGAACCCCACATACTACTACCCTTTTAGTAGGGGAATTGAAGCCGGATGACCAGTGATGATGGTGATGTGACTCTGTTTCATCCTACAGCGGTAACCAGTACGTGCAAAGACTCAATGGTCCACCATTGTTCATGCAATGGTAGTGTTGCCTATGTTAGGGTTGGGCTCATGGATGTCCAAAGAGCGACCGGGTGTCATGAGGATTCATGAGAGCTTTCCGTCCCAACAATGTGGATGACCATAGGGTTAGGGAGGGGAGTCCAATTGTAAAATCCAGCTTTTACCTAACCTTGACCCGACCCGGACATTGTTGTGTTTGTAGGTCCGAAGACCCGAAGTGGTGGTAGAAGGGACTTATGGGCCTTGCTAGTTGATGACGTGGTGTCGGAACTCCGGTATATGGACATTGATGATGCTGCTCCTTCCTTGAGCACATTATCAGTGTTAAGTTAGAATCTGCACACTGATGAAGAGTGAGACAGTTGAGATATCAAACGGACTCCTGTGCATAATCCGAAGGTACCCCCTAAAACTAGACCTCTTGAGTGAACTGTAGGAGAAAACCCCATGCAATTTGACCTTGTATAGCCCTCCAAGTCCACACCTAAAGTTGCTGAACTTTTCTGTAAAATTCTGCAGAAACATGTTTTGGTCGATACTATTGGTCGATACTATTGGTCGATACTATCGACCAAATGTATCGACCAACAGGTTTTCTGAACCCAGGTTTAAAGATTCTCTGGAATATTCTTTTCTATTTATTTATTCCTCGAGACTGGAGCCCTATTCTAGCGTTTTCAACATCTGAGAACGTGGGAGAGCCTCTCAAGAACTTCTCCTTGGTAATGGTGAAGCATCTTCTCCATTAATCATTGCCAACCACTCATTTCCACTTTCTTGTTCCACTCTCAAGGTATGACTCTCTCTCCTAATCACTTTCTCACTCCTCTTTTCTCTATTTTACTATTGGGACCATGGCCAAGGTGTTGCAACCTTGCAAACACCTTGTCGTGAGCCTTCTATACCTCATACATTGATGTTTTCACCGATATGACTATGATTTATTCACCTCATGATCATTAACTACACATTTCCATGATTTATTGCTCACCAACTTGCTTTATTTACCAAAACTAAGATGAAGCCTATGATTAACCTAATATACACCTTGCATATGAGTTCAATGTTGCTTCAGAGTGATTCCCTACCTAATCCCCTATGTTTTCCCCCAATTTGCATTAAGATATAGCCAATGCCATGTTTAACAGCTCTTGACCTTGATAAATCAATTTGGGGATTTCTAAATGGACCATTGGATTATGTTAAATTCTTGATAATTAGTGTCCCTATGTTGTGCTTAGACTATTCCCCAAGTTTCGTATTGATCCGAGACCCGGAAGACCAAATCTGGGCCAAAACCCAAAAAGCCAGCTTGCTGTCCAAAATCCTTTTGGTCGATGCTTGTTGGTCGATACTATCGACCAAATGTATCAACCAACAGAGTTGCTATCAGCAACTTTTGCCTAGTCTTGATTCGTTTGATCTCCAATTGTTCTGAATTCTTCTCTAACCTTTCATATATGCTTGTTTAGGGTTTTAAGACTATTTGGGCCGCTTGCTTGTGATCTTGAACCATTCTCTTCTCCAATTCAAGGTAAGGATAGTTATCGATATAATTACTAAAAACATAAAATTTTGACTTGGTGTTCCTAACCTAGTGAACATGGTTTCTATTTCATATTCTTATCATGTTAGACTCGCTACATATGTCTTTCAACAGTAGCCTTGTGTTTACATTATTTTATTTCAATGTCTTATCATGCTTATCAATTTCAATATATGATGAATTATGTCAATGTCATGAATCAAATGTTTATTATGACGTTATATCTTGTGAATTAATATGATGAACTTGGGCATGTGATTGCTTAAGTATAACTTGGGATTGAGGAGTACCTTACTGGTGCTTCTGTCCTTGGACATCGGAGGGAATAGTATGGGATGTTCTCCGAAGGAGTCCATCGACGCTTTCCCAGGTTATTAGATGACATACATAGGACTCGTCTAGATGTATGGCTAGGATGTCCCTATCATATCAGACCCGATTCGGAAGGGCATTGAGACTGAACAACCCGTGGTAGTAGTGTGGATTTGTGGACGCTCAAGACCGGTAACCACTCCGTGAGAGGACATAAATTGCATTGCAGATACCCGGAAGGGGCCATTTATTGGTAGGGTTGCAAATGGCTAGACTTGGGCTCACGGGCATTCAAGACCTGTGAAATGATCCATGAGGGGGACGTGAGAGCTTCCCATCTACCATTTGTGGATGACCAATAGGGTTGATGAGTCCGGTGAGTAATTTTCGTGACTCTAGTGTGAAGGATACTGGAAAGGATCCCGAGAGGGGAGGAATGGACGTATCTGGAACTGACATGATATGATTAAGTAGATGACTTGCATTGGGCTAGGCTTTACCTTGACATGCGCCAATACTTGTACCAAATGGTGATGTGAGAGAGTGGTGACCGAAACCCCCAACCATGGATTTGTCCGAGAGGGATGCAGGACCCAATTCCCCCCGGTGATGAGTGACTGAGACTACCTAAAGAAGTATGGTGCTATGACTTAAAGCATGTCTACCATAGATGACCAGCATACTTAGAGTAGAATCATATTGCATTATATGTCTCATATCATCTGCATCATTTTATGATTATCTTGTGGCTTATGTGTTGAGGAATAACTTCCTTGCTGAGTTCTTTTGAACTCATTCCTTTTTTGTTGCAATATTTTGCTAGGCTACTCTGTAGGTGATTACTATGATGGTACGTTCCCTGAGACGGACCCGAATGCCTCATACTACTATCCGGAGGCTAGCTACAATGAAGACTTCGATGACGGTATCGAAGCAAATCCTCCGGCGTATTAGGGTTAGCCCTAGAGTAGTATGGGAACAGCCATGTTGGATCTCCATGGTCTTCGCTTTTGAAGAAGATTTATTTATTGTGGAGGAGACTTATAAGTAGCTGCCCCCCCCCCCTTTTTTGTGACAATTAAACTTGGAAGAATTGTAATAACTCTGACTTATTTTCATAACTTGAGACTTGTGCTTATTTAGTTTTGACCTCACTTCCTTTTGAAGGTGGATTCCCTGCCCTTCTTAATTTATTTGATATGATATTTACTTCCGTACTCTGATTATCTTTGGTATCTCATTTCTGAATTCTATTATTATCAATTGTTAGTTTAATATTGATTGTTCATAATTGTGTTATCGTCGATGTGGATGATGTGGTCCCTGAACTATGGATCTTTGGGGCTGTGGATCACATCCCGGGTATGCCAGATAGGGTACCGGCTGGGTGGATGTGACACCAATAGTGGCAGCCAGTTCATGAGGGTTCTCATTCCTAGGTTGCGAAGGATACTGAACCGAGTTGGTTGGTGCCATAGGGGATGTATCTGGACTTCATGTAGTGTGTTACTATTATGACTTGCATTGGATTGGAAACCCCGACATGCGCCAGTACTCATTGCCAATGGTCGTGGTGAGAGAGTGTTGACTTAACCCCAGTCATGGTTTGAGAGCCAGGTGTGGACTTACCCCTTTACCCAGGATCCCTATAGAGGTATCCAGTCCTTGCGGGATCAGAGTGACTAGACCTACCCAGAGGAGGATTGGTGTATATCTTAAAGCATGTCAACTGTTAGAGCCTTGCATGGTTAGATCTTAGTAGCACTCATACTTTTGCATATCATACATATCATAAATAAATTGCTAATCGTGTTGACATATGGATGAAAATTATGTTATCCTTCCTGAGTTTGTCAGAACTCATTCCTTTATTTCCATGTTATATTAGCCTGTACAGATGGAGGAAATGCGTCGGAAATTGGATTGGTACCCCATGAAGGAGCCTTCTCGTATGATGAGGATGTGGCACCAACAATGGGAGAAGGAGATAGCTTGTGCGAGAGCTCCTACGAGTGCATAGAGTGCGCTTATAGCACCCATTGATGGACGGAGGAGACAGGTTCCAGGCATTTTGCCAATCGTATGGAGAAGAATTGGAGAACCCCTCACCTTGTTAAACTTGAGTCCCAATTCTTAGCTTTAGAGAAAGAAACGGTAAAGAAGATTATTTAATTTATTTTGATTGCTTCCGCTGAACTCTTCATTCTTTTTGATCATTTATTTTTCCTTGATTATTTTATTGGAGTATTTGGACTCCTTTAATCTTTCTATTAATTATTGCACTTATTCTTGCTCTTGATTATCTATTATTTGCATTTATTAATATTGATGGTAAGACCGTGGATCATGTGACAATTCACTCCCACGGGTTGTCGCGGTCCGGACCGCGGTGGTGTGCCCCACGGTGACAATCGTTTAAGATCCTCTATTTAGGTTTATGATGCTCTATATAATAGAACTTCATATTTCTTAGCCTCCTTTGTTTCAAAACCCCTAGAGAACGTGGAGAACTCCTCTCAAAGCCTCTCCTTGGCATTGGTGAAAAACTCTTGCAAATTCTCAAGTTCCTCTCTTGTTTCTTCAATCAAAGGTTAGTAATCTCTCTTACATGATATTGATCTACTCTTACAACGATCTATTCTCTCTACTGACATTATGAAGAAGGTATTGCATCCTTGCAATCATCTTTTCTACTATCTCTATTCATTCTTTGGTGCTATGATCTTCATACTTGATCTTAACCATGATTCTTATGATTTTTTCATGAAACTATGATCACACTCTTGATTTTATTTCTCTAGCATGATTCATACATCTTCATGATTATTCTTATCCCTGATCTCCTGTTTTAATCTACTAGAATGAGATCTCATCATCTCTAGTTCTTCTCTTGAGTTCATAGCTTGTTTTCATTGAAAACAATGATTTTCACTAAATTAGAAAGTCATGTTTCTAAATTAGTAAGTATTGGTTTTGGTCAGTGTTTGATGTCTAATCTATGCTAGTTAGTCTTAGATTACTATTTTAGAGGTTCCCTCCAAGTTTTGTAGTGTTTCGGATCTTGTAGAATGAGTTTTGGATAAAAAATCAGATTTCTACTGCGTATTGTTCATTAGGTCAATTGCCTGGGTCAACTAGCAAAATCAACCCAGCCAATCTTCCCAGGAAGACAGCAAGGGATTTCTTCGTCCATCTTGATTCATTTGATGCCTATTCTTTTAGGATTGTTTCCTAATGACTGTATAATGCTTCTTTAGGGTTTGTTTGCTAACTTTGGATCCATTCTCTTGTTCACCCGGAATATCTTCAAAGTTAATTAAGGTAAGCACAGTGGTTTCCATATTAACATAGATTTCGTGAATCTTAGTTTCTATTTTGGGAATTTCATAGATTCACTACCATTCTTATACTTCTTTAATATGATGCTACTGTTGTAAGTACTTCAAGTCCAGTAGTACCTTGTTCATGTATTCCTTTATTACTTGAATCATGTATGATTACTTGTCCTTGTCATTTACATATGCAATTGATCATATTTATATGTATCTTTCTATATGATGAGATATCAGTTGTGTATGTTATGATTGAATTGGGAATGTGATTGATTAGGTATGATTTGGGATTGGGGAATGTCCTTTTGACATTTCTGTCCTTGGACATTAGTGGGAATAGTATGGGATATTTTTGATGGTGCCCTTTGATGCTTTCCAGGATTATTGGTTGTCATACCTAGGGCTTGACTAGCAGTGTTTGGCTAGGATGTCCCTGTAATATCAGACCCGATTTGAAAGGGTATTGAGACTGAGTAACTCGTGGTAGCAATGGAGATTCATGGGCGCTCGAGACCTGTGAGTTATATCCGTGAGAGGACATGAATCACATTGTGGGGACCATTCATTGGTAGGGTCACAAATAGTAGACTTGGGCTCATGGACGCTCGAGACCAGTGAGTTATATCCATGAGAGGACATGAGAGCTTCCCATTTATTATTTGTGGATGACAAATAAATGACTCCGTAGCTGAGAGGGATACGCTGACTCTAGTGAGAAGGATACCGGAAAGGATCCCGAGAGGGGAGTAATGGATGTATTTGGATCTAAGTTGATATAACTAAGTAGATGACTTGCATTTGGCTAGGTTTTACCTTGACATGCGCCAATACTCAGACCAAACGGTGATGTGAGAGAGTGGTGACCTAAACCCCAACCATGGAATGTCCGAGAGGGATGCAGGACCCATTACCAATCGATGATGAGTGATTTAAGACCTTCCCTGAAGTATGGTGCTATGACTTAAAGCATGTCTGCCCATAGAGACCAGTATACATAAAGTTAGACTCATACATGCATTGTCTGTCTCATATCATATTGCATAATGCTATGTTCTGTTATCTTGTTATTTATGTTGTTACGGAATAACTTGCCTTGCTGAGTTCTCTTGAACTCACTCCTTTCGTGCAAACATCTTTTGTTAGATTATTCTACAGGTATTGACGACTATGATGGCCAGTATGAGGAAGTGCAAACCGATGATGCATACTTCACTTAAGGTGCTAGCAGTTATGAAGATTACAGTGATGATCCCTTGTGTGATCATGCTGCGTACCAGGATTAGCCCTGTCTTGGAGTGGAAGCGACCATGCTTAGTTTCTAAAGTTTATGTTTATGAAGACATTCTTTATAAAGTAGAAGAAACTCTAGTTTAGTTAGATTATTTCTTTCTTTCTTTTGGAATCGGTTGTAATCTTCTTTTTGACCTTCGAGCTACATTTTCGCTGTAACTGTGGAGTGATATTCCGCCTCACTCTACATTTTGATTTATTATATTGGTATCATTTCTGCACTCTGATGTTATTTCGTTATATTGTTCTGATCACTCAATTAATATCGTTAACATTGATTTATTCTTGTTTTTTATTATATTATTACGAATATGGGAGGTTGATTTCCTCAATACTGATCTTTGGGGCTGTGGATCACACACTCGAGTATGTCAGATAGGGTACCGGCTTGGTGGATGTGACAATACCAATATAATAATCAAAGTGTAGAGTGTGTGGAAAATCACTCCAACACTACAGAGGAAATGTAGCTTGAAACTAAAAGGAAAAAGATTACAACCAATTCCCAGAAGAAAGGAAAGAAAAGAAATAATCAAACTAAACTAAGGTCTCTTCCGTCTTCATAACATAACTAAAGAAACTAAACATGGCCGCTTCCATTCCAAAGTAAAACTAATCCTAGTACGTAGCATGATCACATGAGGGATCCTTACCGTAATCTTCGTAACAACTAGCACCTTGAGAGTAGTATGCATCATTGGCTTGTGCTTCATAGTACTGGCCGTCATACTCGTCAGTACCTGCAGGATAGTCTAACAAAGATATTTGCAAAAAGGAGTGTGTTCAAAAGAACTCAGTAAGGCAAGTCATTCAGGCTACATCTTCTCTCAAAATCACACAAGGTTTCCATAATGGGATCTTCACTATCAATCTCCATTGGTTCTAGGTCAGAGCCAATGGGTTCAATAGAGAGGGTCCACAGCTGTCTTCTACCTTGACTTCGGGTTTTCGGACTTGCAACATAGATTTTCGGGTTAGGGTTTGTGCGGGATTTCACATTCAACCTTCCCAAAAAAATTTGGGATCTCAAGTTAGTGTTGTTCTACTTCCTTAGTGTATAGCATAGTGTCTCTCAAATGACCAACTATTATGAGTCTTGGTAAGAAACTACTAAGTAAAATAACTACTAAGTAAAATGGCATCATAAATAATTGCTAAATAGCAAAAAACTCTGACTCTACCAAATAAGGGCCAATGCGGGTCCATTTCTTGCTACTCAAAGCAACAACCATGTCATTCAAGATAAAGTAAATCCCAAAATGGACTCACACCATCTCTTTTACTGGCCAAAATACTTTAACCTTTCAATCCCAAATGTGAACCACTATAGGCGAGCCTAAGGTCTATAGCTCTACAAAGATGTCAGAGGATTCTCTTTATTGCTCGTCAATGATCTAAATACTCTGTAATGAATAATAACCACCCCAACTTTATAGCATACATTTGCATGAGTGCACATCATTGCGTGCATCAAACTATATATTGTATTTGGTACCTTGGACATGTGGTTTCTATTTCTCTTCATCAATCTCAAAGCATTGCTCTAAGCTCAAGATACATGCCTTGTCCATTTGAGTGTCTATGGGTTTCAAGTTGCTCATATGGAATCATTCAATGGATTTTCTTTATATAAGTCTGGTAAGACCTACCATAACAAGGAATTTCTTAATGCATTCCCTCACAAACTTCAGGCATAACACAAAGTTGGTCCCACTCATGTCTTTCATCTCAAGAAAATATAGGACATCCACTTCTAAATGGCGACAAGAATCTCAATAATGTCTCCAGCATATAGGATGTCAACATAATTAGATAAAGAAACCTTCCTTTACATATAGGATGCAATGAAATCCTTGAAATGAAAAGAAAAACAAATGGTAGTTTGAAAAGAAGATGAAAACCCTAATCCTTTTTTTTTATGAAAGGAAGACATCTAGGTTTATAAAGAACGGATGGATTTATTGGCTTTAACAGTAGAATTAATTGAGTGTAATTTAGGATTTTAAGTGATAGATGAAAACCCTAATCCTTTTATTATGATAGGAAGATATCTAGGTTTATAAAGAATGGATGGATATATTGGCTTTAACAATAGAATTAATTGAGTGTAATTTAGGATTTTAAGTGATTGAGGGTAATTTGGGGTTTATACTAAAATATCTTCCCAACTATGGTAATTTGGGATTTTAAAATAATGTTTAATAGTGAAAATATAATTTATTAGCAAATGTTAACTGATGGGAGGAGTTTGAAACCTTTGCTAGGTAAGAGAGGAGGTTAGTGATATTATCCAACTAAAAGAGGGGTCCAAGTGCTATTTGGTCAACTAAGAGGGAAGTAAGTGTGAAATCCCTCACAAACCCTAATCGGAAATCTATGTTGTAGGTCCAAAGACCCAAAGTCAAGGTAGAAGACATTTGTGGACCCTCTCATTTGAACCCATTGGCTCTGACCTAGAACCAATGGAGGTTGATAATGAAGATCCTACTATGGAAACCTTAAATGACTTTGAGAGAAGATGTAGCTTGATTGAAGATGGACTTGGGAAATGGACCTTGAGTACAGTGTTGACATCTTTGGAAGGTCCTATGAAGTCCTTAAGTTGGTAGAGGACCCATGCGGTGAATATGGCTTCCGGAGACCAAAATTCAGCATTTGACCAAGAGGGACTGCCATGGTCGATTGCAAGCTAGGCAACCAAAGTTGGTCGGGATAGAATTGTCTCTTTTGGGAAAATTTAGGTTTTTGGAGCCCTATATATTCAAACTTTGCCTCTTAGATATTGGAGAACGTGAGAAGAACCCTAGAACTTCCTCTTCAAGCCCAAGGTTGATTCCAAGCATCCGTGAGAGACTCCTCCATTGAATCTTCTTCTACAAGGTTGGTATTCACATCCATACTCTCTAGATCTTTCCTCATCACTGTTCTAACCCATTGTTGTGATTGTGAGGAAGGTCTTACACTACTCTAATGACATAATCTCTTATCCTCATAGTCCTAGAGTGAATTCCCATTCACTCTATTCTTCCGTGAAAATCACGATGTGATTTCGGTGTTTAACCTAGCATGATGACCATGATTTATTCTTACATTAATTGTTGATTTATAATCTATGTTAGATCTATTCCTAGGTTGTTTTATAACCATGATCTACTGATTTCTTATCTCTAGAATGAATCCCCATTCATTCTAGTCTTTTAGTGAGAATCCGCAGATCAAGCCTATTATGTGATTTATTAGAATATCATTCCAATGACTTTGTTTGATGTTTAAATCTTCATAGATATGCTTCATATGTTATTTTAGAATTTTCCTATTAATTTCGGAGTGTTCCGATCTCGAACGAAGAGTTTCTGACCAAACTTGGAGTTTGTTGTCCGTACACAGCAGGCTTGGTCACCTGCCTTGGTCGCCCCAAGCAACCAAAGGGATCTATGACAGCAACTTTGCCCTGTTTTGCCTTCATTTTGTCTCCAATCATTAGGGTTTGATCCTTATATTCTATACTTGTTTGTTTCGGGTTATGTTGGTGATTTTAGACTTACCCTCTGATCTTATACTTCGGAGTTTACGAATCAAATTCAAGTTGAGTACGTTCACTCACAATTAACACGATTACATGCTTTGATATGCTAGGACTTGTATGCAAGTGTTAGCTACTGTAGTTATACTTTTTCTATAATGTTATACTTCTATAATTCCAAAATATGTTTCATTATGTAAATTGCATACTTGTATGAATATGATTGATTCAATTGTGAGTTGGACCTTATTGTAATATTTATGGAATCATGATATGATGTGATTGGCTAAGTGTGGTTATGGATTGGGGAATGCCCTTTTGGAGTTTCTGTCATTGGACACCAGTGGAGGTGGTATGGGACGCATTCCTATGGTGCCCCTTGGCACTTTCCTCAACTATTGGATATCATACCTAGGACTTGTCTAGATGAGTTTGGCTAGGGAAACCCATTCATATCTGACCCTATCGGAAGGGGTATTAAGGCCGAGTGACCCGTGGCAGCAATGGGGATTGGTGGGTGCTCAAGACCGATAACCAACCAGTGAGAGGACACAATCACATTGTGGGGGCCATTCATTGGTAGGGTTGCACATAATAAACATGGGCTCATGGGTGCTCAAGGCCGGTACCAACCTGTGAGAGGACATGAGAGCTTCCCATTTATTATATATGGATGACCAATAGGGTTAAGAGCTACGTAGCCGAGAAGGAGACGATGACTATAGGGAGGGAGGTACCCGAACAGACTACCTAGGTGCGAAGGGGAGGCTATCATACCGGAACAGACTGTCTAGTGCACAGAAGGGAGGTATCCAACTCCGAGTAGATGTGACTCAGTAGATGACTTACATTGGGCTAGGTATAACCCTGACTCGCACCCATACTCATACCAATGGTGGAGTGAGAGAGTGGTGACCTAAACCCTAGCCATGGAATGTCTGAGAGGGATGCCCTAACCCAATTACCCGGAGAACCCAAAAGACGTGCTTAAGAGCCATGAGGGAAGAGTGACTGAGACTGCCTAGAGGAGTATGGTGTTCTATCTTAATGTATATCTAACACTAGAGACCAACATATTGTCACCTCCTCCCAGCCGGTACCCTATCTGGCATACCCGAGAGTGTGATCCACAGCCCGAAGATCAGGTATCGAGTAATCAACCTCCCACATAAACAATAACATAATCATGAACAATCATAATAAAAGTGCGGAAGATAAACCATAGATCCAATAAGGAAAGTATGAATCATATATAAATCAGAGTACTAGATATAATCAGAGTGTCAAAAACAGATAAGTAAAGTGAGGCAAAATCCCACTCTACAACCAGCGGAAAAGTAGCTCTAAAAGAGAATAAACTAGACAAAATCTAATCCCAGTAGCAAGTACAATGGGTAACTAAATTGTTCTCCACTTTATAGACAACATCCCTATAAGTGTAAATCTCATAAACAGCACAGGGGCGCTTCCACTCAATGGTCGGACTAAGCATCGTACGGAGCATAACCACTCGCGGGATCCTCAGTGTAATTGTTGTAACCGCAATCACCTTCTTGGAGATATGCCTCCTCGCCTTGCACTTCTTCATAGGGATCGTCATAGTATTCAGTACCTGCAGAATAGTCTAACAAACATTGTACAATAAAGGAATGAGTTTCAAAGAAACTCAGTAAGGCAGTTAAATCCATAATAACATAAATGGCAGGATTTCAGAACAAACATAAATGCAATATGATATGAGACAAGCAATGAATGAATGAATCTAACTCTATGTATGCTAGTCTCTATTGGCAGACATGCTTTAAGTCATAGCACCGTACTTCTTTAGGAAGGTCTCAATCACTCATCATCAGTTGGTAATGGGTCCGGCATCCCTCGGGACATTCCATGGCTGGGGGTTAAGTCACCACTCTCTCACATCACCATTGGTCTAAGTACTGGCGCATGTCAGGGTAAAGCCTAGCCAAATGCAAGTCTTCTACTTAGTTACATCAAGTCAGATCCGGATACGTCCATTCCTCGTCCCTGACGATCCTTTCCGGTATCCTTCACACTAGAGTCCTCATAGTCCCTGACTACGGACTCATCAACCCTATTGATCATCCACATATGGTAAACAGGAAGCTCTCACGTCCTCTCACGGGTTGGTTACCGGTCTTAAGCGCCCGTGAGCCCAAGTCTAACCATATGCAACCCTACCAATAAATGGCCCCCACAATGTGATTCCTGTCCTCTCACGGGTTGGTTACCGGTCTTGAGCGCCCATGAATCCCCATTGCTACCACGGGTCGTTCGGTCTCAATACACCTCCGATTAGGGTCTGACATAACGGGACATCCTAGCCAAACACTACTAGACAGCCCTAAATATGTCATCCAACAGTTTAGGAAGGTGTCCAGAGGGCATCTCCGGAAACATCCCATAATATTCCCGTAGTAGTCCAAGGACAGAAGTGTCAAAAGGACACCTCTCCTTTCCAAACCATACTTAAGCATACACATGCATCAAATCATATCTTCACATATATGGTAACTTCATATATGGAAAGAAATCAATAATTACAATCACTTTGTATATAATTGGTAAGTAAATCATACATGAGTCAATTCAATATGAATAAGTAATGCTACTGTAATCAAAGTTATGCAACAGTAGTATATCATTGAAAGAATCTAATTAAGGAAACATATCAATGATATTCAAATATAGAAACTAGATACATGCTATCTATGTAATTAAGGAAATAACCATCCTTACCTTTTATAACTCGTAAAGGAATCCTAAGAAATCAAGTAAGATCTTGGCAAACTTGAGAAGAAGGTCCTAAACAAGTGTATACAACATATTAGGAAAGATCCCTAACAGAAAAGATACCAAAACATCCAACACATACCAATTCTGGAGTTGCTGTACTCATTGGTCGAGTGGATTGGTCGACTGGTCCAGTCAACCAATCAGTCGACCAATGCAGACAGTAGCCTAAAAAAAACAGAGTTTTAAGATATAAAATCCGAATTTGGTGGTTCAAAAGGGTACTAATCAAGGGGTAAACTACATCAGTAGTATCCTAACATAAAGGGGACCTCAAAACACTAATCCAATCAAGCCATCAAGATCCAAATTAGGAAACAAAAAGTTACCATAATTAGATCAACCATGGATCTTGAAGAATTCAAGATAGAAATCAAAGACAAGAACAATAGAAGAATGGATCATTGCTTCAGGTAAAGGTATCATGAAAAGCATACTTAGATCTTCAAGGAATTAGGCTTAAAAGCATAAATCTAAATAAGGAAACAAAACCTACCATATATGTAACTATCATGATTCATGAAGAAAACATGGTATGGTAGAAGAGAAACAACTAGAGATTGATAGATCATGGATCATGAAAAGAAAACACAGCAATTAACTACTAACATGATCAATATAGAAGATCCAAGGAGATCAGAATTCAAATCAGAAGTTAAACAAAGACTAGATCATGGTTTGATCATGATTCCTTCAAAAGCTTGCAATGATCATGGTTAAGATCATTGTTCTAGCCATTAATCCTTAGGATGATCATGAGAGACAAGTCCAGAGATGTTTGCAACAGAGAATGCAGCATCTCCTCTACTGTCTCAACTCAAAAAGGAAAAAAAATAGAGATGGAGGAGAAGAAGAGAGTGTAAGACATACCTTTTGATGCAAAAGGAAGAGTTTCGACGAAGATCCGTCAAGAAAATCACCAAGGATGCAAGAGAGATGACTTGCAGAGGTCTTTGGTTCGTTCCAAAGAGTTTGGAGGCAGCAAATACGAAGTAGACTCGAGATTGGACTTAAATAGAGCAAGCAAGACCTAATTGCCAAAGACAGCACTCATTGGTCGAGTGAATTGGTCGATTGGTCCAATCGACCAATCAATCGACCAATGTTGACAAGAATTCCAAAACAGGGAATTGAAGACCCAGATCAAATCCAATCCTAAAGGGGTTTTGCACACATAACAAGTGACTTACCTAATAGGTAGAAATGCCTTCAAACCATGATAGAGAGCACTCCAAGTCCATCAACTAATCCGATCTTCATCAAGATTCAGTTTCCATAAATAGAACTTCATCATCAACTCTCATGGATTCAAAGCCAGACACCAAGTCCTCCACTGGGATGGCCCAAAGCTGACTTCTTACTTTACTTCGGGTCACTGGACCTACAAATAACAAGGTTTCCGGGTCAAGGTTAGGGCTGGGTTTTACACATATATAGAGTTAAAAGCATACTTGCATCATTATTTCATATCATTTGCATCATGCTTGTTCTAAACTGCTTGTAGTTGTTTATTGTGATTGAATACTTGCTGAGTTCTGTTGAGCTCGAATATTTTTCTTTAGATTCTATTGTAGGTACTTATGACTGCGAGATCCAGGATTACGAGACCACGACGAGTGACTCGTATTACATGCAAGATATTGGTTGTGACAAACATAACGGTGAAGATTTCCAGTGTGACGATGGAGCGTACCAGGATTAGCCCTATCTTGAAGCAAGTGCGTCTGTATTTGGATACGGAAGTCTTTGAGTTTAGACAAACATTATTTGAGTTTACAGAGTTGTATGAATAGACTTAGTCTTATTCTTGTTCTTAGTTTATTTCAATTGTAACACTTTAGAGTTACTTTAGAGTTTTGATCTGTTGTTCCACGTTTGACCTATAAAGTTATTTTCTGCTATACTCTATAGTTGTTATTTCTTGATTAGTATTATTTTATTCCGCACTCTGATTATACTTTGAGATTTATTCTGAGATCTTTCTTTGATTTGTTTCTTAATATAATTATCCATTGATTATTCTTTGCTCATGATTATGTTATTGTGCAATGAGGGTATATGATCGCCCTAAACTTGACAATGGGACTATGGATACCACACCTCCGGGTATCGCAGTTAGGGTACTTGCTAGGGGGATGTGTCTGGGTATCGCAGTTAGGGTACTTGCTAGGGGGATGTGATAGTAAGTGATGTTTACCCAATTATTTTTCATTTAATCCAAAAATGCATTCTTGAATTCATCTCACATTCTTGTATTCATCTCGTTTAAATATGCAAAGTAGAGAATGATAATTGATACCAAAAAGGCCCTAAAACTTAGTTGTTGTTGTTTTTTTTATTTTATTATTATTATTTTATTTTTTTATGCATTGGCACCTCCCTCCACTTTAGTCCCCTAATTTAAATGAGACTTTTAGACTCATCCATAGGGTTCCTCTGTCTTTTTCTCCCAAGGAAGATGTTCATCACTGGGTTGGGAACCCAAATGGTAAATTTTCAATGAAATCAGCTTGGGATTTGAGTAGGAAAAAGCTGAAAATTAGGGTAGAAGGCAATTGTTTGGGATAAACACTTGTTGCCCAGACAGTCGATCTTTGGATGAAAATCGCTTCAGGAAAAGGCTGCAGTAGAGGATGTAAAGTCTAAAGGAGTGGTGTTAATCTCACATTGTGACCTATGTGGGATGGCGAATGAACACCTTACACACCTCCCTTTGCACTGTCCTTTTGCACGTCACTGTTGAGCTCAATTGGCTTCTTCTTTCAACATTAACTTGGAACATAAGGAGTCGATGCATGAGACTCCAGTTTGGTGGTAGTAGCAGGCCAAGAGATGTGATCTTGGACAAGCTTAGCTGAATGGTTGTGCCCTAGTTATACATTTGTTGGGTGCAAATTTGAGATGCTTTGAAAGTTGCCAACACTTTTCAAACTGGGTGATGTTTCAAGTGTTTAGGGACAAAGGGCAGCAACCTTACTCCATATCTGGCAAATGTTTCACTCAAGGTATGCTTCTGAAATCTCACTCCTGAGGTCTAATGTTAAAATTCAGCAATGTGGAAGTTCCTCAATAGATATTGTCACATCCACCCAGCCGGTATCCTATCTGGCATACCCGGGATGTGATCCACAGCCCGAAGATCCAGATCGAGCGGCCATACCTCCCACATACACGATAACATAATCATGAACAATATAATCAATGTATAAAGTAAACAATAAATAGATCAAATGAATAACAAAAGGGTAATTAATCAGAGTGTGGAAACATTAAGTATCAACTTCTAAGTGACAAAATCTCAAAAAGAAAGAGTGATCAGAAGTCACTCCTTCACAACAGCGGAATAGTGGCAAATCAAGTTAAGTTACAACCAGTGTTATGAACAAATCCATGGAACTAGAGAGAGAATATCCAAATGATTATAGTCATCCAGGCGAATGGGGCCTACATATAGGTTTCCTCTATCCTAATGATATCCTCTTTGTATGTGTGGATGAAGTAAACCCAACGTGGCCGCTCCCTCACTAATGTGGGGCTAACCCTGGTACGCACTATAATCCTCCTCGGTATACCAATCCTGACTCTCCGCGTAGCCATCACCCGAAGGGTAGTATGCGGGATCATAACTCGGGTCATAGGACGTGCCATCAAGGTCTTCTATACCTGCAGTATAATCTAACAAATTGCACAAAAGGAATGAGTTCAAAAGAACTCAGCAAGGTAAGTCGTTTCATAATACACAGTTCATCCAACACAAGTCAAAATATGATGCAACATGATATGAGACAATGATGAATTATGATTCTAATCTTAAGTATGCTAGTCTCTAAGGTAGATATGTTTTAAGCCATAGCACCATACTTCTTTGGGTCGTCAGTCACTCCCCCTCAATCATAAGATATCTTGGGTCTGCCGTGGTAATTGGGTAAGGTCCTCATCAAGCCATGGTTGGGGATTTAGTCACCACTCTCTCACATCACCATTGGTATAAGTATTTGCGCATGTCGCGGCGAAGCCTAGCCAAGTGCAAGTCATCTACTCAGTCGCATCATGTCAGATCCGGATATTTTCCCTATGGCACCGACCAACTCGGTTCCGTATCCTTCACACTAGAGTCAGCGTATCCTATGGCACCGACCAACTCGGACTACGGACTCATCAACCCTATTGGTCATCCACAAATGGTAAACGGGAAGCTCTCACGTCCTCTCACGGGTTGGTTACCGGTCTTGAGCGCCCGTGAGCCCAGGTCTATCCATTTGCAACCCTACCAACAAATGGCCCCTTTCGGGTATCCGCAGTATAGTTCAAGTCCTCTCACGGAGTGTATACCGGTCTTGAGCGCCCTTCAACCATACTCTACCACGGGTCGTTCGGTCTCAATACCCTTCCGATTCGGGTCTGATACGACAAGGGAAAAATATCTTAACCATACACCTAGACAATCCTATATATGTCATCCAACAACCCGGGAAAGCATCGATGGACACCTTCGGGGAATATCCCATACTACTCCCTCCGATGTCCAAGGACAGAAGTGTCGAAAGGACACTTCCCAATCCCAAGTCATACGTAGTCAATCACAAACTCAATCTCATCATATTATACTAAATCAATGATTCATCATATAAACAAATACATATCATAACATGATTGATCATACATGAATCATAAAGTAAAACTGAACATGATATTCTAATTGACATATACATTCTATTACTGATAAGAAAACACGTAACAGTCATGTATAGTAAAGGATTACTCATATGAACATAACCATTAAGTTCCCATAATGTAAGCATGTTGATATAATTAACATACTTGAGTCAACAACTGTCCTTACCTTAATCAAGTTGTAAATAGATTCAATGATTACCAAGTATGGTTCCAAAATCAGTGTTGATACCCTAGATAATCATACAATTAATGTCAGAGAAGAAAGCAATTGAATTGGGGTTCAAACGGATCAAATTGGCTGAGTATAGGGCCTTAACAACTCTCGGTTGACTTGCTTGGTCGACTGTCAGTCGACCAAGCAATCGACCAAGACTTGTTATCTTCAGGACAGCAATGGAAACTTGATCCGAAACTGCCCTTCCGGTGCTCCGATCGTCATGAAATTTGGAGGGCATGTTTATAACAATAAGAGGATACTACACACTAATTTTCATGATGATCCAACGGTTCAATCAAAAATACCCAAATCGAATTTTAGGTCCTATATGATACTTAGCAAGAATCAATTTGGAATTTATAGAAATTGAAAAGGATGATAAGAATCAATCAAATGAGCGTTAAGAATCAAGCTAGAATCTTAATTTCATTATAGTCTAAGCTTATCATGCATCTACATATCAGATTTGAATCAAAATAGGTTAGATTGAATAGAATCAAAGTGATGGAGTGCAATTAATCTCATTTGAATCATAGCATAGCAAGAGTGGGGGAGGATTAAGAAATTGAAAGGGGGAAACTCATGGTTAAGTGTTTGCAAGGTTGCAGCACTTCAGCCATGGTTTCAAGATCATTAATTGATAGAAACATGAATAGATTAGGAGAGGAATAGAGGAAATCATATCTTGAGTTGATGATTAGTGTATACAATAATGATTGGAGTCAAAGATCTTCCCAAACATCAAGGAATAGCCCAAGAGAGTGTCCAACCTCGAGCTCTGGAGTGCCAATGATTAGTTTAGGTCCTCATTCACGAGTTCCAAAAAGGTAGGGGCAAAATGGGAAGAGATTTAGTGCGAATTAGAATTCCATTACTCTTGGTCGACTGGCTGGTCGACTGTCAGTCGACCAAGCACTCGACCAAGCTATGACAGCAACTTCAGGAGTGGATTCGGGAGGCCATACAAGGTCAAATCGAGCGGGGTTTTCTCCTACAAGTCAATCAACAAGTCTAGTTTCAGAAAATACCTTCGGATTGATCACGGGGTTCCGGGAAGTGCTTCAACTAATTCAATCTTCATCGATGCGCAGATTTTCACCCAATACTAACAATGTGCTCAAGTGAGGGGCATCATTGTCAATGTCCATAGGCTCCGCATCAAGCATCGAATCATCCACTAAGAGGGCCCACAGGTCTCTTCTACCACCACTTCGGGTCTTCGGACCTACAACAGTATAAAATCCGGGCCGGGTCAGGGTTAGGATAAGGCTGAATTTTACAAATATTCTAGAATCCTCCTTGTCAAGGTTGGGTTAAACTGAATATAGATAAAAGACCTTTAGACAACCTAACTAGGGATGGAGTAGGTGGAGTGTTTAGGGATCAAACGACAAAGGTATTGTGGTCCTTTCATTATATTTGGGTGTAAACTCAAATGTTGGAATGGGCATGTGCACTAAAGGTTAATAGCCTCTAGATTGAATGTGACTCTGATGTAGTTGTTGTTTTGGTATAGCAGCAGCGCATACCTTGGTGTCCTCTTAAAAAATGACAAGGTCTTGAGGCATATCTAGACTCTATATAGTGGAAGATTTCTCACTGTTATAGAGAGACAAATGTTGCAACTAATTTCTTGGCAGGATCAGTAGCAAGGTCCCAAATCTTTGAGGTTAATGCTTCTTAGTCAGTTACAATCAAGAATGAATTAGATTGGGATGCCTCTAAGCATCTTCACTATCGTTTATAATCATGTATTCAGTGCTCACAGGTTTTTCACCTTGAGGTTCCAATAATTAATCAAGAATGAATTAGATTGGCAACCATTGTTGTCAATTTGAGTGTTCGAGGTGGTTCCTCAAAACTTATATATGATTGTAATATTGAATATATGTGGCTTTACAATATTGGTTTTTGGGCACACAAATTTTATACCCGTTGGCGATGATTTATATAAAACTACCACTATTTAAAAATGTACTTTTTGCTATGAGCCCTTTGAAATGCCTAGGACCTTATGGTTTCTCGCCAACTTTCTTCTAGAAGTATTGGGATATAATACATATGGATTTGTATAATTTGGAATGTGAGATTTTTAATATTGGGGCTATTCCCTCGACTCTTAATGAGACTTTAATATGTCTTATTTTGAAGGTGACCGATCCTAAGACAACAATCAATTTCCCTCAATTGCTCTATGTAATGTCATATGCAAGATGCTTACTAAAATTCTTGCTACCCGTTTATGGGTTTTCTATAAGAGGTCATTAGTCCTTACCAGTCGACGTTCACTCCTGGGTGAAGTATCTTTGATAATGTTCTCATCGCTCATGAATTGTTTTCACTACATTCGAAAGTGCAAGAAGATGAAAACAAGGTTTATGGCTCACAAATTGGATATGAAAAAAACATATGGTAAGGTGAATTGGATATTTTTAGAGCATCTTCTGATTATAATGGTTTTCTAAGCTCAGTTTGTTAACTTAATTATGGGCAATTTAAGATGTATCACATACCATCTGTTGATTAATGGCGCTTAGAGGGGTTCTGTGACACCAAGCTAGGGTGTTTGACAAGGTGACCCGTTATCACCAGCTCTATTTGTTATCTGTTAACATGTGTTCTTACAGCACTATAAGAGGTTAGGTCACATTACCTATGTTCGAGTTTGCAATCATGGACAGGCAATTTCACATCTTCTATTTTTTGATGACTCCCCCATGTTTACCAAGGTCATATTTGATCAAATTCATCACATGAAGGAGCTTCTTGGCATATTTTACACAACGTTACGTCATGTAATAACCCCCATATTCCTAACCCAAAACCTAAATTGCAGGTCCGAGTATCCAAAGCTCTATCCATTTGGAAGAAGGTCAAGTTGGAAGATGCCTATGAGCAAAGTAAGAGCCCTTCACATGTTGGTTAAGGTTGAAGCAGATCTAGGGACCAATCAGGAGTGTAAAATGCCCAAGTACTAAAAAGTACTAGGGGTGGTTGCTTAAGGCGGTCGATTGGCCAAGAAACCACCACCCTGTCTATTGATTGGAAAACTTTGTTGAAAAACCCTATTTAGCCCCCGACACCCTATTTAAAGCCTTCCACGATCTAATTTCTTATTATTTTATTCCTAAAGGCTACTGTGGACTGAGAAGAGTCAAAGTACACATGGTTGGTAGAAGAGAGTCTCTTTTTGTGGAGAATCCTTCGAATTTTCTTTGACTTTTGGATCCTAAGTGAAGGTAAGTTTAACCACTCTCTTATTCTATTGAATTTCATCTTATTAGAGAATAGTCGTCCTCCAATTCTATTGTGGTGGATTGGAATAATATCTTTCTTTCCCATCGATGATCTCGATTAGATCATGCCAAGAGGACTAGAGTTTATATTCGATTTAATGGTGGATCTTATCGAAGAAGATGATGTGGATCTAGATTCTTCCTTCTAAGATCTATAGTTTGAGTGGCTTCTCTGGTGTTCTAATGACGTGGTTTAGACTAAGATTAAACCAAAATCAGATCGAGGATGGGTGATCAAAAGTCTAAATTTCGGACTTGAAATTATGCCCGAGATTGGAGTGGTCGCTTAGGGCAGTCAATCAACTTGACCAACCGCCTTAGGCAACCAGTTGGGTTCCAAAGGCTATTTTGAAGTTATTTCTGCTTAGTTTGAATCCTAGACTCTAATGTGACTTTAAGATCTTAGTCTAAGGGTTTTTTGGGATCTGCTAGGGTAATTGCTTGTGGGGTTTAGCATGTTTTTTCATACTTTTTATGCTAAGTCAAGTAAGGACACAATTGCATACGTAATTGTATTGCTTATTATGATGATTCGATAATTGCCCTGAGGATATTAATGACTTTATATCTTGTTGTATTTACTATCATGCTTGTTTACTCACTAATTATGATTTGTGAATAATGTGTATTGCATTTTACTTCTTTTGTGGAATGTTGTTGTTTGGTGTGACTATGAATTGGGGAATACCTGGTTTGGTACTCCTAGCTTGGGATATCAAGGGTTGAGGTATAAGACACTGTCCTCTGATGCCAGCAGCACTTTCATGGTTGTTGTACTTCATGACTAGGCTATCTAGAGATGCATGGCTAGGTTACCTACATGCTACTACCTGTCACATCCACCCAGCCGATACCCTATCTGGAATACCTGAGTGTGTGATCCACAGTCCCAAAGATCCAGTATTCAAGGAAATCATCCTCCCACGTTCACAATAATATAATTAAGAACAAGATTAAATCAAAAGTTAACTTAATTAAACAAAAGATCAAGATAAGGTTCAAGAATACAATCAGAGTGCGGAAAAATGATATCAATAGAATAAATCAAAATGTAGAGTGAGGTGGAAAATCACTCCACAATAGCAGTGGAAAAGTAGATAAAAAAGATAGGTTACAACCGGTTCCCAAAATAAAAAGGAAACAAAATACTAAGGTCTCAACAAATCTAATAAAGATAAAAAAGAGAATGAGACGATGTCCCATCATTGGCACACAAGTGAAAAAACCGAACTACTCTTAATAAGTATCAGTCTCGTACTGGTAGTCTTCACCATCGTATTCACCATAGCCAGTACCTTGAGTACCATATGAATCATCAACTTGGTCTTCATAGTATTGACCATCATAATCAATAGTACTTGCAGATAAGTCTAACAAAGATGTTGCTAAAGGAGTGAGTTCAAAAGAACTCAGCAAGGCAGTTCAATCCATAATAACATAATAACACATGAGAGCAAATCATACAGAATGCAAAATGATATGAAACAGACAATGCAGATATGCTTCTAACTCTATGTATGCTGATCTCTATTGGCAGACATGCTTTAAGTCATAGAACCATACTCCCATGGGTAGGGTCCATATCACTCTCCCTCAACCATCTGAGTATCTTGGGTTCTGCCGGTTGGCAAAGGGTCCTACATCCCTCTCGGACATTCCTTGGCTAGGGTTTAGGTCAACACTCTCTCACGACTCCGTTTGATCTAAGTCTAGCGCATGCCAGGGTTATGCCTAGCCAAATGCAAGTCTTCTACTTAGTTATATCAACTTAGCTCCAGATACTTCCATTCCTTGCCCTGGGCGATCCTTTCCGGTATCCTTCACCCTAGAGTCAGCGTATCCTATGGCTACAACCAACTCGGACTACAGACTCATCAACCCTCTTGGTCAATTACATCAAGTCAACAGGAAGTTCCCATATCTTCTCACGGGTTGGTTGCCGGTCTTGATGTCCAGAAACCCTTGTTCCACTTCTGCAACCATACCAATGAATGGCCCCTCACAATGTGATCTATGTCCTCCTCATGGATATTACGCACTGCTATTAAGTATCCACAAATCCCCATTGCTGCCACGGGTTGCTCGGTCTCAATTCCCTTCCGATCGGGTCTGATATAACAAGGACATCCTAGCCAAACACTGTCAACCAATAATTAGGGAAAGCGCCAAGGGCACCATAGGAAAGCGTCCCATACCACCTCCACTGGTGTCCAATGACAGAAACACCAAAAAGGCATTCCCCATCCCCAATCACAACCTAGGCAATCACATTCCCACATCAGTCATTTACAACCACAACTGATAACACAACATAAGTAAGTACGACAGTATTACAATTATAAGAAAGCTACTAGAATAGTAGTAATGATCATGTAATCTAATTCAATTACAAGTAAACATGCATATTAGGTTATTAGGGATCAACCATCCTTACCTTAAGTAACTTCGTAGAATTCCGTAGAATAATGAGGAAGAGGTCCAAGACTAGCAAATAAACCCTAAACAAGCATATAATAATAATTAGGAATAAGCCCTAGAAGATTAGAAGTCAAACGGATCGAATCGGACGAAGAAACAAGCTGCTGTTACAGTTGGCAGCTTGGTTGGTCGATTAGGTAAGTAGACCAACCAGTAGACCAATGGGGTATAAAACCCTAATTTGGTCATAACTTCTTCATTTGAAGTCTGAGCACCGAAATTCGAAAGGGAGCTTCCTAGAACATATTAAGACTATCGAAGAAGGTCAAAGCATCAAATCATGGTCAAAAGATAGGATCTTGATTTGAGCCATAAAATTAGGGTTTCATCATATATAATCCATGGCTCTCATGGAAAGGTTAGGGAGAATAAAGATTCACCCTAGAGAAAGAAGAGTAGAAATACATAATCAAGAAAGGTGTTGGGGAGGACCCAATGAATTAAAAGTGGATTTGGATTCCCCAATTTGGATACCTCTCATGAGGGTTACCCAAAATCATCTCTCAAAATAACCCAAGGTAGGTTCACAAGGGGTAAGGGAATCATAGAATTAGTATCTCAAAATCAAGAATAGCATTGTGGAGGATCCATCAAATTAACATAAAACATTAGTTTTAACCAATTTGGTTACCCTCTCATGAGGGTTACCCAAGGGTTCCCTCCCAAAATCACCCTACTTTTGGTTTCCCATGGTATAAAGGAAAATAGGGATCAATCCAACAATCATGGGGATAGAAGGAAAGATTGTAACACTATTATGAGACCTTTCCCACAAGCACCAAGATCAGTAGAAAAACAATGAGGGAGTAATCAAAGTCTCAGGTAAGATCAATTTCAAGAATCATTGCCATATGGCTTCAAGATCATAGAGTGAATTGGGGAATTCACTCTAGGGCTAATAGAATTGGAGAAGAGGCCATTATAGTAGTGTAATACATTTCTTATAATCAAAAGATCAAAAGAGTAGAAGAGAGAAAAAATCAAAGAAGAAACAAATCGATTACTAACCTTTTTGAAGAAGAATCGACGAAGAAACTCGGACAGATGCTTGAGGATCTTCCTTGGCTTTGGAGGAGAGGTTCTAGGGTTCTTCCCACGTTCTCTAGAGGCTTAGCACTAATTGCGAGTGAAAAACACGGAGTCCCCCCCCCCTTAAATAGCATAAAAAGTCCTAAAATTACCTGGATTTCCAATTTTGACCTTAATGACCCTGTTGGTCGATTGGCCAGTCGACCAACCATGTTAGCAACTCCAAAACAAGGATTTAAGGGCCCTATCTTCAATAACTTTGGATGGGCTTCTTTCAACACATCACTACTTACTTAGCATAGAGGAATGCCTTCAAACCATGTCCAGATAGGCTTTAGGTCCAACAACCAGGCTCTCCTTCATCAATGTGCAGTTTCTTCTCCAACTTAGATAGGGTTTCCAAGTATAGAGCACCATCATCAATATCCATGGGTTCTGGATCAAACACCATGTCTTCCACTGAGATGGCCCATAGTTGTCTGCTACCTTCACTTCAGGTTTTCAGACCTACAGACAACTGGGTTTCCGAGTTAGGGTTGGATTTCACACTACCCTTTCGGCATATTGAAGCCGAGTGACCTGTGATAGTAGTGACATGGTCTTGTGGGCATCCAATAGAGTAACCAGTCCTTGAAGAGACACAATGGTCCACTGTTTATCATACAAATGGTAGAATTGTATATGTTAGGGTTGGGCTTCTGGGCGTCCAAAAGACGACTTGGGTGTCGTGAGGAGGCATGAGAGGCATCCGCCCCCAACAATATGTGGATGACCATAGGGTTAAGGAATGTGGTCCAAAAGAGGTAACCAGTCCTTGAGGATTTACATTCCAAGGTGGAGAAGGATACTAGACCAAAGGAGCACTAGGCATGAGGAAAAGTATCTAGACCACATGTAGTGTGTTACTATATGAATTTGCATTGGGTTTAGAATGCCTGACATGAGTCAGTACTCATACCAATGGTTGTGGTGAGAGAGTGTGGACTTGTACTCCAACCATGGTTAATGATGAGGAACGTACCTCTTACTCAAGATCCTAAAGAGGTAGCCAGTCCGTGAGGGATCAAAGTGACAAAACCTACCCATAGGAGGGTTGAGGCTTATCTTAAAGCATGTCTGTCTAAATAGAGACTCGTATAGTTAGATTTTTAGATGCATTCATAACATATTCATCTCTTGCTTACTGTGTGATCATGGTAGATGTATGGAATTGTTGCCTTACGGATTTCATTAAAAATCATTCTTGTGGATTTTCTTCATTTTCTTTAAATGCTTTTGCACAAACAGGAGAAATTCCCTATGCATGGGAGAACACCACTGAATAGATACTGGAGGCGCCAGTGGGACCTAGTTATGTTGAGCATGAAACTTCTTGCAGGTGTATGGAGTGCTCTTATGGCACCCATTGATGGGAAAAGAGCCTTGGTCATTCACTGCATGGATAAGGGGATGAAGGAGGGTCTCATGACTTGTTTTATAGAGAGATTTGAGATAAAATACCCAAAAAAGCTGCAGGATAATAACAAACCATGATGAGACACCTTTTTGTTAATTTTTGCTTCCACTGATACATTCCTATTTGATTCATTCAGTAGTCATTCTCGAATTTTGGAACTTTATTTCTTTAATTAAATATTGAAATATTCTTTTTACTCTTGATTATGGGATTGTGTGTTTTATTTATTATTGATAGTGTAACTGAGATCTTGTAGCTGTGGATCACACCCATTGTCGAGGTGGGTGTGATACTATCGGGTGGGGTGTGACAGGTCAGGACATTAATCTTCACAAATCTTCCCTCACCTTCTCCCTTAATACACCATTGTGATTCAAACGATGGTTTTCTAGTATTGCACATTGATGCGTCCAAAATAAGCTCAGCCCTTGGATCTCCACGTGATGTCCAGCAAAACGAAAGCGTCAGATGTGGCCCGACCGCTGGGGTCGGAAGTCCACCTCCGAAGGCTAAGTCAGTTGATGAACTTAATCACAAACGGCTCTGCTAGAAGCACAGAGCTAATGAATGAAGAAACGGGAAAGGTGATCTAGATAGCAGGACGCTGATAGTTTGGATCTATCAGTATGTATCCGAACCTGAGTCTCAGATAGTATTCTTTTTGATCGATTGATCCCCTCCCTCACCTTGTATGGTAGTGAGGTTTATATAGAGTGTACCTTCGAATCTCCTTCGTTGGATGCACTCGAACCTTCTTCGAGTAGTCGTTGGATCTTATCAATAAGATCCGTTGAGCGATAGACTTCTACTAGTTTGGGCTAGTAGAGGACTCCTGAGATAACCGTTAGGTTATGCGATAGTTATCCCTTTGATGATGATTATCCGCAGCCGTCAGTTTGAGTCTGCTGTCATCAGGGTGATTACCCTAATCCATAAGTAAGATTAGGGCACGCTTGCAGCAGAATAATCTTTCTTCTTCAGCAAGCCATCTTCCGGCTCCGGTTCGCTCGGGAGCGATTCGGTCTTCTCCGTCTCGACCGGGGTTGAGGGTCGGACCAGGTATGAACCCGGTCAGATCATAAACTCTCCATATCACGAGCCCCCCAGACCAAGCGTTCGGTCGATCCTGAGGGCTTGGTTTTTAACTGGGTTCGTCGTCAGGTGATGATCTCTGCGTGCTTCATTAAATGTCATATCACATTTAATGCGGTGGTCACTTTTCCTCGAGCGTTGTGAGTGTAAGGCCACGTATTCTCGTTGCAGTTGATCTGTCGTGGCTCACATCATCCAAGCGACGGTTTCCGAACGCCTATTTCGGATTCGTGAGTTCAAACTTTCAAAACGTCTTTGAATCTTGATCGTTGATTTTGAATCAATCTCGATCGTTCAGATTCCCGAACACTCGTGCGGGAGTTTTAAAAGCGGTTCATTGTCTTCGTAGGTTTCATTCTTCCCGTCTGGAATTTGAACCTTTGTTGTCCGCCTTCGCGCCTTCCCGCTCTCAAGCTTCCGTCTCCTTGAATCGGTAAGTTTACTTGGTCTTTTCTTTTTGTAGTTTATCGTAACGAGTAATGGCGGACGATAGGGCTTCTTTAGTACCCCATGTTGGTGATAGCGAGTGATGCTTTTGCTTCTCCTGCTCCCGAACAGATCGATAGTGATAACAAAACCCTAACCGTCCTCTGGCGAGAGTTCGCTGAAGTTTCTCAAAAAGGTTTTGAAAGAAAAACCAAAACTTCTCCCTGTTCTTCTCGAGTCCGGATCTTCCAAGATTGTCGAGTCTTCTAGGCAGCCTCAAACCTCCGGGTCCAATGGTGGGCCCCGCTCTGTTCCTTCCATTTATAATGGAGAAACCCTTCTTTCAGCTGTCCAAGATTTTGACCTTCCTTCCTCATATCGAGTTAGGGCTCCCCACCCCGATGAGAGGGTTGATTCATCCCTTTCGGGTGAATTTTCTCTGTACATAGATGCACTTTGGAGAGCGGGGTTCGCTTTCCCTTTTTTAATCCTTTATTCTCCGCAGTTTTGAATCACTGGAACATTTGTCCCCGAATGCTCCTCCCCAATAGCTGGCGTCTCATCGTCGGCTTCTTGGGTTTGTGTTTTGAGCTTGGCATTATGCCATCTCTTTCTCTTTTTGTACATTTTCATGTTCTTTCTATCTCCCATCCTCCCGGATGGGTCTTTCTTTCCAAACGCAATAAGGCTGAACTTGATTGGAGGGGCAGCATCCTTGTCAAAGGAACTTGCCCTTCTAATCACAAAAGATGGCGCGAACGATACTTTTTCTGTCTAGCGCCTCCATCAGATCTTAACTTCCCGACCACCTGGAAGAGGTTTACTTCTTCGTCTGAAAGTAACCGGGGCCTTCCCTTATCCAAAGAAGACGAGGCGGCCATCAGGAAGATCAAATCCATTCCGTGGTATCAAGAGATACATGGATATGAAATGGAGTATAACTCCATCCTTCATCTTTGGGGCTTGGCTCATTGTGAGCTTCTAACCATCATCCTTTGATTTGACTGAAGTGATATGTCTTGAATTCCGATTCTTGTCCTTCTTCTTTGCAAGTGCCTCCCCGAACGAACCCCGAAAGCTGCGGGTGAAGGCCGCTAGGGCCGTTGTGACAGCCGAGCAACGATCGCCCGGGTCTTGACTGCAGATCAAGAGGCTTCTCTTCCCTCTCCCGACCCCTCTTACAGGGGTATCGGGAATATCGAGCCCGTAGCTGATGCTTCGGGTAAAGGAAAGAAACCAATGGTGGAGAGGGCTAACGTCTCCTCCTCCGTCCGAACCAAGAGGAGGCATGACACAATTGATGCTCCCTCCAACAAAAAATCCAAAGCTTCGACGGATGGTGAGGAAGTCTTCATCCCCCATTGGACCCTGAAGATGACCGACAGGGTCACTCGGGATCCCGAGAAAGGCTGCAGTGGAGCTCCCTCGGTCTTGCTCCTTCGATCGCCAAGAGTTTGAAGCCCTGGATGACACCTCCCTTGTTAGTCAATCTACAAGGTACCGGTCTTCTTGCTTACTTATGTTTTCATAATTTCTTATGACTTCTTCTGATATCTTCCGTCTTCCCGGGAATGCTTGTGTTGAGCTTTTATCAACACATGGAAGCATTGAGCCGGGTTGGTCGCACCAGCTCCTTCTTGCTGCAAAATTGTGAAGAGAAATTGGCCAAGGCCAATTCAGAAATAGACCAGCTGACTGCAGCTCTTTGTGGAGCTATAGAAAAAGCATGAGGAAGAAGTGATCTCCCTCAAGGAAGCTCTTGAAGCTTCGAAAATCGTGTCTCTGAGCGCGAGGCCGGGAAGCAAAAGGCAGCTGCCACGTTGTTTGGTGACAGCCTTGAAATCAAAAGTAGGGAGCTCGAAAAACATCCGAAGTTGGCAATCCCTAGCAAGCCCGAGCATATAAAGCCGGACCTTCGGAAGGAGTGCATTCGGAAATACCCGAACAGCGTACCTTTCTCCGAATTGCTAGGTTTCTACAACATTCGGGCTTATCGCATGGGGCAAAACGACGTTTGGGAGCAGATCCTTGGAACGATCCCCGACTTCGACACTTGCTCCTTTTCGTGAGGTATGCCACCCAGAGGTCTTCGGGAAAGTTGGTATGGATCTTCCGGACCGGGCTCGTGGGAGAAGATGATCCTTTTCCAGTGACCCTCAATATGAGGCATATCTGAATGACGAGCCGGCACTTCCAGGAGGAGAAATCACAAGCCGAGTCTCAAGTTGTTGTTGTAGAGGATTCAGCCGATGCCACTCTTGAGGAAGGCTCTTCTCATGGTCCTGAGAAAAGTCATCCCGACCAGGGTCCCTCGGGCAACAATGAAGAAAAGGCTTAGGGAGTTGTTCTTTTGTAAAGATGTACTCTCAATTTAATGAATAGACATTTCTTTATTCATGTTGGCCTCAAAATTTCCCCGTCTCCTGCCGAAGTATTGCCTTGAATATCAAAGTATTAATGATAAAACTTATCACTTAACTTCTCATTCCTCGCCGAATAATGATCTTGTAGAAATATTGTGAAGATGCGTTTCGGGAAGATGCATTAATCTTCCCCACTACTTCATTTATTGCAAAGTCCGCACGTTTCCCTTCTGCGAAGTTCAAACGTTTTCCTGCTTTTGTATACCATTCACTTGTTTCCAATGAATTGGAAATACATCCATTATTTTAATGGCGGTAGCGACGATTGGAGGTTTCTCTCGCATCGGTGCTCGCTTCCACATGTTTCCATGTGGCATCTCTTCGACCGTTGATCTTGCTTTTTGCGGATTTCGAAGCGTCGTTTCGATCTGGGTCGTCGGTTGTCCTTAGCCTTCAACCGTCGTCTTATACTTTAGGCTATTTAAAGCCTTCGTGGGTACTCTCCATCTATCCTGACTTTTGCAAGATAGATTTGCTAAAGTGCCAAAGCAACCTTTCATCCTTCGGCCTGCTTCCGTATTCCTCGTACTCCAACGACAGCTCTATCCATTTCCGAACAAGTGAGTTTTTTGATTTCTCATCTCTTTCCCCTCTTCCCCCGAAGTAAACTGCACAATAGTTATACTTGGGGTTTAGTTTGTTGGTCCATCCAAAAGCTTTAGAAAACTAGGGTTTCCCCATTGTTGCTTTGTTGTTTATTTCTCATCGATACGGCTGATTTTTTTTGTTGTTTTGCATAGTGGCTCCAAAGATCAACCCGAACTTTATCAGAGCAAAATCTTGCAAGAAAAGGGTTGCGTCGGTGGTGGTTGGGGCCAGTGTGGTGGTTTCAGCTAGTGAATCCTCCAAGCGTAAGGCGATCGCTTGGCGGTGAATCTTCAAGTCGATTCCCGCAGCTTCGGTGATGTCGTCCCTACGCCGCCTTTGGGCCGAAGTGATCGCTCGTCTTTCCCGGGAAGATCTTGATCACTCCGTTGCCGATGGTGCTGCCGGCACTCTCGCTAGTGAGCCTTTTGGTGAACCCCCCGAAGAAGACTCTTCGGGCATCCGAGGCAACTATGTTGGCGTCCGATGAAGGTGTGGTCCCAGCGAGTGCTGCTCCTATTTCTAACTCCGATGCTTGTTTGGCATCCTCCTCCTCTCCTTCGAGTTGGAGGATTTTGCCACCAGGAAGCGCCGTCGGGTGACAAGTGATGAAGCTCAGCCTTTGCTTGGTGTAGTTCATCCTTCTCATCCTTCGCTCAATTAGTGTCAAACGAGTTTGACAAAGCGTTGGAATGGTGTACTTTGCTCGAATGACTTCGAGAGCGCAGTTCTTTCCAAACTTCCAGATGAAGTCTTTACGAAGTCATTGGTGATGTAAGTCTTTCTTCATTATCCTCTCGATTTTGAAAAATTACTTTTCTGCTCCTCGCTAACTCGAAAGTTGTTTGCGGAGTCTTGCTTGGTAACTTCCACAACCAAGTGGAAGCAAGTACTAGACTCGATAGGTTGAGCAATGAAGTTTCTAGGCTTCGGGAAATCTCTGAAGCTAAAGATGTTGAGATTGCTCGCCTTCGGAATCTAGCTTGGGAGGTGGCGGGGAGAAAAGCATTCGATGATTGGTCGTCTTCGGTCGGACTTGGATGATGCCGGGGAGAAGATCCGGCGATCGGAGCGGACAGTTGGAAAGTCGGGAGCTAAAGGATTTGAAACATTACCCGAAAGGCAAGCCGTCGTTCCTTTGCCCGAATCCCTTCCAACCGATGTTCGCAGAGCTGCGTCTTCAAGTATTTACACAGGTAAGCCTTTTGTTGATATGCTGAATGCTTATAACTTGCAGGCGTCTCGGGATGGTGAGAACGAAGTATGGGAATCAATATTAAGGAAAGATCCTCATTTTGATACGACTCCCTACAAGGTCTTTTTTGCCATCCTGAAGTATTTACCGACACTGGGTATTCCTCCTCCCGATCGGACCAAGGATAAGATTGATCCTCTACCTTCCCGATCCGGATATTATGCAATATCCGGAAGATTCTCCCTGTTTATTCTCCGCTGGAAGAAGTCAATTATGACGAGCTTGTACCGAATGCGAGTTTGGTCGAGGACCATTCTTCTCTCGGACAAGCTGAACAAAGAGTATGAAATTGCGGAGGATTTTCCGAATATCGAAATATTTTTGTAATCCTCATTTCTTCTCTTCTTTTCCTTGACTCCCCACCAATGGTTGACTCATATGTTTGTTCTAGCAAAGTCGCGTCGATCTTGTATAACTTGTTAACAATCACTGTAATGACTTTCTTCTTTGATCAAAGATTGTATCCAGCTCTTGTAATTATTTTGATACTGGCCTCTTTGGATCTTCCCAAGAAATAAGAAATTACTTTATCTTTGAACTTTGCTAGCCACTTGAATCGCCGTTGCATTAGGTCTTAGTTGTCTGAAACAATGCCTTTACTTAAGGATTTCCGGAGAAATACAATAAGTCTGAGAAGGAACTCACTCGGGTTTTAAACCGATGCCTTATACTTAAGGATTTCCGGAGAAATACAATAAGTCTGAGAAGGAACTCACTCGGGTTTTAAACCGATGCCTTATACTTAAGGATAATTCAAAAATTCAATAAGTCTCGAAGGAACTCACTCGGGTTTCAAACCGACGCCTTGCAAAAGGAACTCACTTGGATTTTCATCCGATGCCCCGACTTAAGAAAGTTCGAAAGATTTTCCATAAGCGTTGAAGTGTTGAAGGACCCACACGAATTTTCATCCGATGCCTTATAGTTGGATCTTGTTCTTGAATGTGGTGTATGATGCCCCCCCAATCAAAAGATAGTTTGTTGAAAGCCAAAAATTGCATTGATTGAGTTGAAAATGATTACATCGCAAACAAAATTGAAATCATCCTCAAGGATAAAACTTTTTGAGATGCCTAGCATTCCACGAACGATCCAACTCTTTCTAGGAATCGATGTTCTTCAACTTGTAAGCTCCTGAACCGACCGGTTTCACAACCATATAAGGTCCTTCCCAGGAAGGGTCCAACTTTCTTTGGTGACGCGGGTCGGAAGCTAGGGTGTTTCTCAACACCAAATCTCCGGCTAAGTACCGACGATTCTTCACTCGAGTATTATAATGAGACGCTATGCTTCTTTGATAATGTTGAGTTCGTGCTATTGCCTTTGCCCGAACTTCGTCCAACAAATCAAGACTATCAAGCAGTCCTTGTTCATTTGCTTTTTCCTCGAACTCACGATCCCTTAACGTCCCCGCCATTATCTCCACAGGTGCCAATGCTTCGGATCCATATGCCAACCTGAATGGAGTTTCTCCTGTAGGTGTTCGAACCGTAGTTCTATAAGCCCACAATACATTATGTAGTTCTTCGACCCAAGAAGCTTTGTCGCTTCGAGTCTTCTCTTTATTCCTTCCAAGTAGCGTTCGGTTAGTAACCTCTACCTGGCCATTGCTTTGGGGTATGCCACCGAGGACATACGATGCTCTATCATATATGTTCCACGAATTGCTCAAATTGTGGACAATCGAACCGAGTACCATGGTCAGTGACAATTATCTTTGGAATCCCAAAGCGATATATGATTGATTCAAGCACAAATTTCTCCACTTTTTTCTCGCAGAATTGTCACCAAATGCGGCTTCTACCCATTTTGTGAAATAATCAATTGCTACTATCGATATTCCCGTCCGCTTTGATGCCTTGGTGAATTTGCCCATGATATCAATTCCCCACATTACAAAGGGAATGGGATTTAAAATTGAAGTCATAATTTCCGCCGGGCGCTTCGATATCTCGTAGCATGAATTTGACAGTTACTACATCGACGAACGTAGTCCATAGCAGCCTCTTGGATCTTAGGCCAATATAACCCAAGTCTTAGAATTTTGTGGGCTAGGGCTCGCCACCCATGTGAGCGCCACAAATTCCTTCATGAACCTCAGCCAAAGCTGATTTTACTCCTTCGGGGCCTATACATCTCATAAGGGGTCCAAGATAAGATCTTTTGTATAGTCTCCCATTCCGAATGACAAATCTAGCTGATCGAATCTTGATCAACCTTGCCTCTACTGGATCCTCGGGTAACTTGTCATCTCTTAGATATTCGATTATTGGATCCATCCAAAGAACGTTCGCTTCAATATAAGAAATTTCTTTCTCATGATAACTTGGAAAAGTTACCTCTTCAATGTAGACCGAAGGGTCTAGATTCTTTTCCTTGGCATTGGCTAGTCGGGATAGCTCATCCGCCACCGAATTTTCATTCCTCGAAATCGAGATATCTTCAAATTCCGAAATTGGTTCTCAAATGCCCGCACTATCTCCCGATATTTTTGCAAGCGTGGTTCTTTAATGCCATACTCCCCCTGGACTTGGTTGACTATAAGTCGAGAGTCACTATAAATAGTAACATCTGCAATAGCTAATGCCCTTGACAACCGAAGTCCCGCTATCGTGGCCTCATATTCCGCTTCGTTATTACTTGCATCAAATGCGAATCTCAAAGCATATCGAATAATAAATCCTGCTGGACTTTTTAATAGAATTCCAGCTTCTGCTCCATCTTTATTACTCGAACCATCCACATATACCTCCCAAGTGGTTGGTATAATGGGATCCTCAATGGTGGGTTCCACTGGTGCAGTAGTTTCTACTACAAATTCGGCTAATGCTTGAGCCTTGATTGCGTTCTGGGCTTAAAACTCACTTGGAACTCACTTAGCTCAACCGACCAGGATACCATCCTTCCGGACAAATCAGGTTTGTTAAGAACTTTACTAAGAGGAAAAGTTGTAAATACCTCAATTGGATGAGCTCGAAAATATGGCCTTAGCTTCCCGGCGGCCATCATGAGAGCCGAGCCGCTTCTCAATCTGCGAACATCTCGTCTCCGCATCTAACAACACGTGGCTTACATAGTAAATCGGCCATCGTTTCTTATCTTTCTCCCGAACAAGTACCGCACCGACCGACCGAAAGGGATGTCGCTAGATATAGCTGTAATGTTTCCCCCTTCTCCGGTCCGGACAAGATCGGTGGTTGTCCAAGTGCTTCTTTTAATTCCTCGAAAGCTTTCTCGGCACTCTTCAGTCCACTTTGCTTCCTTACTGCCCTTTAGGTCTTTAAGTGCCTTGAAGAAAGGCAAACATTTTTCTCCGGACTTGGAGATAAATCGATTTAAGGCAACAACTCTCTCCTCACAAACATTGTACATCCCGAATGGTTTTGGGAGCCTCCATATCAATCGAGCTTGTATTTTGGCAGGATTTGCCTCAATTCCCTCTCGTGATACCATGAAACCCAAGAATTTGCCCGAGGAGACTCCAAAGGCACATTTTTTGGGGTTCAACTTCATTTGATGTTTCCTCGATCGAGAAAACCTCGATCAAATCTGCAATGTGATTTGCTTTTGTAAAGCTTTTCACCAAGGCATGTCGTCAACATATGCTTCAACATTCTTTCCTATCAGCTCTTTGAAAATCTTGTTGACGGCCCTCCGATATGTTGCTCCCGCATTCTTCAGGCCAAAAGGCATGACCTTGTAATAATAGCTTTCACGATCAGTCATGAAAGCCGTATACTTCTCATCCTCCTTATTCATAAGGATCCGATTATACCTCGAGTAGGCATCCATAAAACTTAAAGTTTCATATCCTGCAGTAGCATCTATCAAGAGGTCAATCCGAGGCAACGGGTAGCAATCTTTTGGGCAAGCTTTGTTTAGATCCGTGTAGTCTGTACACATCCTCCACTTCCCATTCGCCTTTTTCACCATCACCACGTTGGCCAACCAAGTTGGGCACTCGATTGGTTCTATGAAACCAGAATTCTTAAGTTTTTCAACTTCGTTCCGAACGGCTTCATACTTTTCAATAGAGAAATTTCTTCTTTTCTCGTATCACCGGTTTCGCCTTAGGGTCTATCCGGAGTTTGTGCTCTGCAATGGCCCGATCTATCCCCGGCATGTCCTCAGCAGACCATGCGAATACATCCCTATTCTCGTTGAAGAAATAACTTCAACTCATCTTTAAACTCTTCCAAATGCTCGCACCCGACATAAGTAATCTTTTTCTCATCCTCGGTACACAGCTGGATTTGCTCCAGCTTTCTCCACCGGTTCGGGCCTTTGCATCTCTGTCTCTTCCCGATCATCTCAAACTTCTATGGGGAGGGCAAGTAACCTTCCTCGGACCCTCCTTGTCTTTTAAATAGGCAACATAACACCGCCGAGAGATCTTCTCGGTCGAGGAGACTTGACCGATTCCCATATCAGTTGGGAATTTTATCTTCGGGTGCTTTGTCGAAACAATAGCACCTATCTTGGATAAAGATGGTCGCCCGAGAATCATATTATAGGCTGGTAGTTCTCGAACCACCAAAAAATTGATTCGGACAGTTGTTTCTTTAGGAAAACTTCCAATGGAAAGATCCAACTGAACCGATCCTTCCGCTACCGCAGATGACCCCCGCAAAGCCATATAGGTGTGTAGATGAAGGTTTCATCAAGTCCCGATCCACCTTCAATTTTTGATATACTTCGTAAGAAATTAGGTCAGCTGCAGACCCTGTATCAATCAATACTCTATGCACTTCCCGCCGTGCAATCTCTACCTTGATTTGATGACTATAGCATCATCATGAGGTAAACAAAAATCTCTTTCGTCTTCTTCGCTAAAGGTGATAGAATCTTCACCATTCAGCTTCTTCCGCTTCTGCGCCTCTCCGACTCCAACAAATTTGGATTTGGTTTTTAAACTCCGGAATGATTCGGGCTCTGGACCCCCGAAGATGGTAAGAATCGGTGACCTAGTAGCAGCTTCAATCACCTCCTTGCCTTTTTTAGACTTCGGGGCCTCCCTCGATCGTTTTGAACTAACCGAACGATTCCTTTTAGGGGCAGCCACACGTGGCCCACGTGGCTCCTCCCTTCTCCCCGCTAACAAACCGGACAGATGTCCCCGAGATATCAATCTCTCAATATCCGCCTTCGATGACGACAAGTCATTAGTGTAATGACCATAGTCCTTGTGGAATCGGCAATACTTTTCCCGATCCCGCTGCTCTCTCCGGTTTCAAAAGAATTTTAGGCGGCCACTTCAAAATATTTTTTTCTTTTGAGGATATTCAAAATATCGGCCCGAGGAGCATTCAATGGAGTGTACTCACTTCTACCGGGGGATCTTTGGCGCCAAGGTTGGGATCTTCCAACCCGATCGTGAACATTCTTCTTTGGCTTCTCGTTCGCTCAGGAGCCTTTTGTTCCTTATTGGAGACTTTATTATCTCCTTGGCGCGCATCTAGAATCTCCATGACTTCAGCCTCGCTTCCGGCATCTCCGTACCAACTCAACATAAGTCGTGGGTATATCCCGTAGTAATAACTCCAGGAGTTTCCGATTTGTGAGTCCCGTGAATAGAGCGGTTCGGCTACCTATTCATCCAAGTTTTCTATCTCCATCGTCACTTTGTTGAATCTTTTCGGAAACTCTCCGATCGATTCGTTCTTTCCTTGTTTGACAATAAACAAGGTTTCTTCCGTTTTCTTGACTCGTATCCCACTCGGAATCGCCCTATGAATTGGTGCGCCAATTCGTCAAAGTTTACGATCCTTCCCGAGGGGAGGTTAGAAAACCACTTTTGTGCCGCTCCAGTTAGAGATGAACCGAAAACCCGCATAAAATTTCATCGAATTACCCGAAACCGCCATGGTCTCGTTGGTAATAGCCGATGTGAGCTGTTGGATCTCCGGAGCCATCGAATGTTGAGAAGGTAGGCAAACGGAAGTTATGGGGAAACCGATATCCCGCAATTGGCTCAAAGAAAAGGAGTCTTCCGAATGACCGAGTAAATATCCTCGCTTATTCTTCCCTTAGCCAATTGCCCTAACTTCTCATTGATGTTGGCCAATTCTTGACCAACTGGGTCGGGTGATCTTCAAAGAATACGATCACGACCTCGATTAACACGATCATCATGTGCTACTCGATCATCACGAACAGCCCGTCCTTCACGAACGTTTCTCTTGTCACGAATTGCTCGATCATCACGAACGGTTCTTCTGACAGAGGGTGAGTGAGTTCTTACCCCCGTATCCAACCTTGTATTTGAATCGCTTGTACTCTCTTGCGGTGCTGTCGAACCGATCGCCTCGCCTTGGTTGATCATCAATCCTCCGAAGTCCTCGGTCTCCTTCACGGAAATTCCGATCAACATTCCGGTCTTCAGCCATTCTTTGGTCACGTGGTATTTGATCACGTGGCAATGCACGTCTCCCTGAATCGTGTTGATCAGGTTCTTGTGGTAAAACCACTCGTCTGGTGAGCACGCGGAGTGCTTGGCTCACCTCCAAGAGTTGAATCTTTACCCGATCCAATTGATCTTGGATTGTATCGGAGGAAGATTATGTCCTCCCCGGCCATTATCCACCTCGATAGGATTTTGGCTTTCCTAGGGAATATCCGGATTATTCACCCTGTATCCCGAACACCGAAATTGCGTTGTGCGGCGGCTGCTGCGGCTGCCGATCTAGTCACCATGGCTTTTTCAAGTCGTTTCCCACAGATGGCGCCAAATGATGCGTCCAAAATCTGCTCAGCCCTTGGATCTCCACGTGATGTCCTCGCAAAAACGAAAGCGTCGGATGTGGCCCGACCGCCGGGGTCGGGAGTCCACCTCCGAAGGCTAAGTCGGTTGATGAACTTAATCACAAACGGCTCTGCTAGAAGCACGAGCTAATGAATGAAGAAACGGGAAAGGTGATCTAGATAGCAGGACGCTGATAGTTTGGATCTATCAGTATGTATCCGAACCTGAGTCTCAGATAGTATTCTTTTTGATCGATTGATCCCCTCCCTCACCTTGTATGGTAGTGAGGCTTATATAGAGTGTACCTTCGAATCTCCTTCGTTGGATGCACTCGAGCCTTCTTCGGGTAGTCGTTGGATCTTATCAATAAGATCCGTTGAGCGATAGACTTTTACTAGTTTGGGCTAGTAGAGGACTCCTGAGATAACCGTTAGGTTATGCGATAGTTATCCCTTTGATGATGATTATCCGCAGCCGTCAGTTTGAGTCTGCTGTCATCAGGGTGATTACCCTAATCCATAAGTAAGATTAGGGCACGCTTGCAGCAGAATAATCTTTCTTCTTCAGCAAGCCATCTTCCGGCTCCGGTTCGCTCGGGAGCGATTCGATCTTCTCCATCTCGACCGGGGTCGAGGGTCGGACCAGGTATGAACCCGGTCAGATCATAAACTCTCCATATCACACATACCCTCTAATTTGGGTCCGAAGAACTACTTGAGCTTACCTATGGACTTTGGCATTTCCAAGAAGGAGTTGTTCTGTGATTTATCTGCGAAGATTAGTGGCAAGCTTAATGGTTGGAGTCTAAGTTGCTTAGTCGTGCAGGAAAAGGAAATCTTCTTAAGTATGTTGTTTCTTATATGGAAAATTATGTAGGTATGCACTTCAAATTACCCTCTTCATATCATGACCATATTCAATCGATAGTTGCTTCATTCTTTTGGAGTAGGTCAGCCTATCAAAAAGTAATACATTGGGAAGTGGGATCAACTTTGTCGATCAAAGGAGCAGGGTGGTTTAGGCCTTCGTGACTCTGAACTTCAAAATCAAGCATTGCTATGTAAAGTTGCATATCAGATTTGGTCAAATCCAAATACATTGTCTGCTTGTTTTATGAAATTTGTATATTTTTCGAGAGGAAATTTCATGGATGCTTCCGTGGGTAATTCACCAAGCTGGGGATGGCGCGGTATTTTGTGTGTGTGAGGGGGAGGGGAGGGGGCCTTAAAGCAAGGATTGGGCAGGTCTATTGGCCGTGGTACCTCAGTGGATCTTTGGGCTAATAAGTGGATTCCTTTTGTGAAATCCACCAGATTTCTACCCCTTTAACCCATGGCTACAAAATCGAGAAAACCGGGCCTCGAGTTGACGGAAAATGTGGGCCATTCAAGTAGAGCCCGAAGGGTTGGAAATGGAACCAATGTTGGTGGATGACCCTTGTAATGACTCATCAACTCTCCTAAAGTTTAAGTGAAGAAAAAGATTAATCTCGATGGTGTAAAAAGGGTGATTTTGGAATGTCCGTAGATCGGCGATGGAGAATCCGATTGATGCAAATAAGGTATCAAATCGAAGATCGTCGAAAGACCTTTCCAAAAAGCCAAAAATCACCAAAATCGGAGTCCATTTGAGGGGTCAACTTGGGACCGGTTGAACGGCCGGTCGACCACCCCAACCCCCCAGCCATTTTCCAACTTCGGGGCAGAATCGGGTTTTTCATGTTTAAAACCATATTTTGAGTTTCTAACCTCTCATACTCGCATTTTAGAAGGCTAGTACGAAGATGAGGCTAAAGGAGGAAGAGAAACCAAGGGAAAGTAAGGTTTCTAACCCTTTGGACGCGTGCTAACACCCGGATCATTGCGGATGTTAGGAAATGTAAGAATCATCAAACCCTCTTCTTTAAGCTTAGTTTTTGGAGTAGTTCTTCGCAATAAATGATAGATTTGAGTAGTTTTTGCTTGATAGGTGTTTTGAATGCTTGCAAATAGTTTCATTTATGTTCCCTTTGGTTGGTAAGTGAGTTGTGCGAGTCGTTGCAAACGATTTTGCATTTTGGCTCTCAGACCCAGCCGAGAGCACTCGCGAGAGCCCAAAATTGGGGCTTTTTGATTAAGATCGAATTAGATCAAATTGAAGGTATACTTAGGACCCTATTGCTTCCAATTAGACATTCCCAAAGTTTCGTTTCGATTCGACTTCGAATCGATGGTGAAATTTGATTTTTGCCAAAACTAGGTTGAGAAAGGTGGGTTCAAAACTAGTTGATAGATTAGGCTTTTGTTGGGTTATTTTGGGAACTTTATTAAAACCCAATTGACTTCTAATTTATGTCTAATGATCCTCTTACATGATTAGGTTTATTTTGATTATAATCACCAACTTGTAAGTGTGACTTTGTGGAACCTTGGAGAGCTTATGATAACTAAAAAGGTGAGGAATATACTCAACCTTATCTTGCATGTTTAATTATGTAATTAAATTTCATTATTGATAATATTGTCTTGTTTTAATATTTATTATCTTGTGATTATGTGTGGGACTTTGCACGAATTAAAGGTAAGCAAGTATATTTGCTTCTATTTTCAATATTCTTTGAAAACAATATGAGAATATATGGGATGGATGAGATTGAATGGATTGAGTGTTTCTTTTACTTTCAAATTCTAAATCATTGATATGAAGATATATGGATGATGTTGAATTAAATTACTCTTTTTATTTTATGTTTCAAACTAGGGTTGTGGGTTCGCCCATTACCCTAGTGAACTTACATGAGTATGCATCTAGACTTAAGTACATGAATGCTAAGTGTCTAGAAGTGTTTGGCTAGGTAACCTCACGAGTACTACTACCCTTCCGGCAGGGGTATTGAAGCCAGTTAACCCGTGATGTTAGTGGCTGGGTCTTGAGCGTCAAGCAGGCCCACTATCATCATAGAGAGGTAGGGTTGCATATAATAGATAAGGGCTCCTAGGCGCTCAAGACCGGTGAAATGATCCGTGAGAGGACATGGAGAGCATCCTGTCCATTATATGTGGACGACCATTAGGTTAAGGGATGGGATCCAACAGATGCCTCCTGTTGAGGATTCCATTCATAGGTGGAAAGGTATTGAACTAAAAGGGCACTAGGCATGAGGGGAGATATCCGGACCATATGTAGTACGAGACTGTATGACTTTGCACTGGGCTAAGATTATCCTTGACACGTGCCAATCTCATACCAAACGGTGATGTGAGAGAGTGGTGACCTATACCCCAACCATGGCTTGACAGGACTTTACCCAACAACCACAGAGAACCCAATAGACGTCTCTTGTTGAGGGAGAGTGACTGAGACCGCCCATAGGAGATTGGTGTACAAACTTAATGCGTGTCTACCATAGAGACTTCATGATAGAGTTAGGAGCATAATATCATAATCATTCATACATCATATCACTATCATTAATTACATTATCGATACTTAAACTATATGTGTGGTGGATCTTGTGTACGAATGCACGATATGATGTGGAATCTTGTGGACGAATGTATGATAAGATGTTGAGTTGACCTCATTGAGTTCTGTTGAACTCATTCCTTTTTGTATGTTTGTTTCTATTAGAATATTCTGCAGGTTATGAGAACTCCTTCCAGTGGAGGATTCGTTGTCGGCAGGCTTTCTTGAAGGAGTGACTGAAGAAGATGTAGACTTGCATGGAGCTTCATGCCTATGCAAAGACTATTCTTATGAGGTTGGATTCCATTAGGGAATCAGTTTAGTTTAATTTCCGCTGCAACAAACTATGTTTCATTCAAACTCTGATGTCCATTTTGATTAACTTTAGATATATGGATGACTGTAACATTTTGATCAATCAAGTTTGATAACTTTATACTTGAACTTGATTTATTCTTGTCCTTTTAATTATGCTATATCTTGTGTTGTATGTAATTGTCACTGAACCTAGGTCTTGCGGTGTATCACCCCCACGGGTATTCGGGTATGGCCGGATCTGGCTGGTGGGGTGTGACACCTTTTATGTTTGGAATCACTCCTACTCGTCCATGAATGTTGTCTCCGCAATGTAGTTGGGTTGTAGAGTTGATTGATCAACTATTGATATCTTGGAAGGTAGATGTTGTTCATGAGGTGATCCATGGAGATGATGTGTAAAAAATCTCTTCATTCCACTAAAACAATTCCTAGGTGAAGATCACTTATTTTGGTGTGTCGGGCCAAATGAAAGATTTTAGGTTAGCTTGCTATCATCATTTAGCCAACCTCAAAGATTTGGCATCACAACAACAAGTCTCTACTTCAAGGATTTCATGTCGACAACTGATTCCATTTAAGGTTTGGAAGATGCTCGGACGTGTATGACTCTGCCTAAAATCCAACATTTCTTATGGAGAGGGTGTATGGATGGTGTTGCTACAGATGCTGCTTTGTCACAAAGAGAAATGCGAGTGCCTGATGTGTGCCTTCATTGTGGTGATAAGGAGATGGTAGGTCACATCTTGTTTGGGTGTCATTATGCTCACATGATCTGGTATGGTCGTGGATTAGGATATAGTCCCCCAACTGGTTCTTCACCATGCTTTCTGATTTTCTCCACTCATGGTCAACAATGCGTTCTTATGATAAGAGGTCTCATCGTTGGTAATGTACGCTGAGTTCTTTTATTATGTGGCAATTGTGGTTAACTCATTGCAAACTGGTTTTAAGCATAAGGAGATGCCTCCTACAATTGTTATTAGAAAGGCTCAAGAGGTCGGTGGTGAGTTTCAAAGTTTGCTAGAAAGTAGGCCTTCTCCTTCTAATTATATAGAGAATATGCCGCTGTTGATGGAGGTGGTTTCACTCCAACTTCATCATTGGTGCGAATTGATGTTTTTTGTGATGCGAGTTGGAATCCAAGGTCGTCTAAAGGGGGTAAAGGTTATGTGTTTAGGGACAACAATCGATCTTGTAAACATTATGTTTCCATAACAAGTGTGTTTGATTTAAGTCTACTTGGGGAGGCTCTGTGCTTGTGACATGCTACTGATGATGCTTTGGTATAGGGTTATCGTCGAATTTGCTTTCACTCGGATAATGCAATCTGTATTGCATATCTTCAATGTCACATTGCAGTAATACCAACAAGCGTGCAAGGTGTGTTAGATGATACTTTATGCTTATGTGCTTAGTTTGACTTATGTAATTTTAAGTTTCTTCTAAGGGCATCTAATGCTATGGTAGATGTTTTGACAAGGATGACCTTGTCTATCTCGGGTAGGTTAATTTTGCCACATTCCACGTTCCGGGACTGATGCGTTGACCCTATCTAGCTGTGTAACTGGGTAATTTAATGAAGTCCTTTGTTTACCAAAAGGAAAAAAAAAAAAAAATGAAGGTTTTTCTTGTAGTTGAGGCCTGAGGGTACACAGATTCCTTTCCACGGTTGAATCTTTGAATAAATCTTTAGCAAAAAAATATTTTTATTTCCCGCCAGGCGGATAGCTTTGTAGAATGCGCCTTAAACATCATACCCTTGAGGGGCAAATCCGTCACTGAAAGGCGCGGAACAGCCAAATCGGCATCGGTCACACCCTTCATTCCTTGCGTTTCTCCCTTCTCCTTTTCCCTTCCTGATAGTACTTCCATTTCCCGTTTAATGCCTTCTTTCATCGTATGAACTATTGTATTAGTTTTTCATGCTTAGAGTTCCCATGCTTCTTTTGGAACTTCTTTGCATGTTTTGAGAAAACCCTAATTTCCTCAAAAAGTTTTACATGGCGAAGAGGATTGCTACCAGAAGGGAGTTGTTGGACCGTTGGAGAGGCATTCAGGAGGATGATGAGGCATCTGGCTCCGATCCGTCTAAGCAGCGTCATCTTCTTGAGGCCAAAGAAAAATGGTTTGCCCCAATTTCGATTGACTTTTCTGATAAATTGTCACTTTAATCGATATCGACGTTTTTAATTTTAAATGACGACGAAAAAGATCGGTCTATTTGATTTTGATACAATGCACTTACTGAATTCAATGTCAGGTTTGTTTCATTTCAGTTGATAAGTTAGAAAAATTTGAATCTTGGGGGACTTTGTCGCGGTTTGTGCTCAAAGTTCAAATTTTGTTAATCCTTTTCTTTGGACCATTAATGCTGTATTGTTAGTTTTCGCAAGTTATGTTGAGAATCTTCTTCTTTTGTAGAAGAATGACTAGGCTACCAGTAAAGTATGCCATCTTTTGAGTACAAGTGAAATATGCTATCTTTTGAGCGTACTAGTTATTTTAAACAGGCGAAGGCACCATGTTTATAGGATTAAATTCTTCAATCAGTTTTAGAAGTTGAAGATAGATTCCTCCTCCTCCATTAAGTACTGCTAATCTCTTAAAGTAAATATATTTACTTGAGTGAGACAGAATGTCCTTGGCATTTTCTTGTTTGCTAGATTTGAAACCGTGCTGTAGGGGGGTATTTGTTGATATTTTGAGAAAGAGAATTGGTTTAGGTTCCAATTTTAATTCAGGTTTGCCCTCTTGTTGTCCAAGATCAGCTAGCTACTGACAGAACCATTAGTGAGGATCTGTAACAGCAAGCTAGAAGCTCAAGCTCTAGGGTTAAAATTCAAGATACGATTTACTGAAATGATTTATGTAAAAGCAAGACAATGAACAAAAAATTTTGAACTGAGAGATAATGAGAAATTAAATTTCTGGCTGAATAGTGATCAAACCAGATTGGAGTTTGTCAATTAGCCTACTGGGAAGGGCTACCAAGCAGTAATGGAACAGCTAAGTTACAGCAGCCAGCCCAGCTAACCAGCCCATGGCTATTTCTTGAACAGGCATTCAGCAGCCATGCAATGGGTCCTTCAGTTAGTTTTTAGTTTGTTTGAGCCCTTGGGTGTTATGTCACTTAGTCCATACTAGACTTATCTAATCAAAGTTAGAACTTAAGCCCAATTTTATCCATTAGTTTGAGAACTTGGTCAGACATGAGCTGGATTGAGGTCTTGCCTAGTTTGTGCCTTTTTCTTTTGACTGTTATTGAAGTGACGTGAACAGCAAAAAGAGGCCCAACAAGAGCTGCAAGAGAGCCTAGTACTTCCAGGCCCATCCGCACACCTCTAGGGGTATTTTAATTCTTTAGGCTTCCCCCCCCCCCTTTATTTAGTTAAGTATTCCAGTTGGGATCCTAATATGATTTTAAGAGTTCCAATTAAGTTTCTTACTTTAGTAGAGTTAGTTAATTGATTAAGGAATTCAGGTTGAAGTCTGGATTTGAATTTGATTTTGTCTTCTAGTCTTGTAAAGGCTATAAATTCTCAAGTTTACCACAGAGCAAATCATTTTTGATGAATAAAATATTGGGAGTTTACAACCAAGGAGGTAATTGGCAGGGTTCCTTTGAGGGGGACCCTGTGGTTGTCTAGATTGCTATTTTCAGTTTTCATCATTAAATCCTGCAATCCCATATTCAGCTTCGAGCTTCTTCTGGTAATTCCAGCATTCCCCAACTCATTGCAACCCTCCCCTGCCCTGCCCTGCCCTGTTTCTTCACAAGGCAGCCCCCCCCTGCAGCACGCGCAGCCCCTTCAGCCCTTTCGCGTAGTTAATTCAGGCCCATATCTACCCTCCCACCCCTCAACTGCCCTAGAACCCTTCCCAGCCCTCCCAGCCCCTTTGGTGCCCCCCAAAACCCTCCTTCTCTCTGGGTGCTCTGTTCTGGTGGTAAAGACAGAAAAGAAAAGAAAAGAAATTCAGAAAAAGAAGAAAAGAAAGGAGAAAAAGCGAAGAAGAAAGGACAAAGGAAGGAAGCCAGAAAGGAAATAAATGAAGAAAAAATAAAGAAAAGAAGAAGACAATAAGGCAAGAAGAGAGAGTTTGGGAAATATCTCATAGATCCTCCAATGAATTTCCCATGACCCATCAAATTCACCCAAACCAAGACCAAAACCCTGGATTTGCCCTAGATTTGACAACTCCTTCCCATCCTCCGTGGTTTACATCAATTGGTCTATGGATAGGGTGAATCATATCACCCCTCATGACGATATTTGCAACCACAGACCAACCATGAACATCCTTGCAAAGATTCTTGCATAAAAAATTGAAGATGAAGATTGGAGGAGGAGCAGCCTCTTCCATACTCGATTAAGGGCTGGTAAGTCAGTAGTAAGAGCCATCATAATGGGTGCTGTGCGAACATTATCTTTGAAGTAGTGTTACAAAGGGCTAGGCTACTGGTTGAAGAGCATCCAAAGCCATATTCGGTTGGGCTCTTGATGTGAACACAGTGAACCCCTTGGCTGAACCATAAAGTGGGCCCCAAGGCCACCCAAGCAAGCTGGCCAAACCCTCTAGGAGGAGTATTTTGGTCACTTTAGCCCTAATTTAGTGGCTGGTTTATATTTTCAGAGTTTGATCTTTATTTTCGGAAGAGTTTCAGTCAGTTAGAAAGTCTAGTTTGAGTTGTGTTTGAGTTGGTTAAGTTGTGGATAAGATAAGACTCTTTTACAAAGAGGGATCCTATCTTTTAGGTGGGTTCTTATCTTTTAGGAGTTTTTCTTTGATTAGAGTTTGTTTTGAGTTAGTTATTGAGTCCTTGGTTATCTTAAACTTTAGCACATGTGCCATTAGAATTTTAATTAAAATAGAATTCAGGCATGTGCTTATTAGAGTTTGAGAAAGTTACGTTTTATTTTCAGCATGTATCTTTTTAGATTCCAAAAAGAGAGATGAGCATTTAATTACTTTCAAAAGTGGATAGCATAGAAGCCAAATAGATTTCTTCCTAACTAGAAGGACTGATAGATTGTTGTGCAAGGATTGCAAGGTGATATCGGGGGAAAGCTTAACTGCACAACATAGACTTGTGGTCTTGGATATGTGCTTAGTCCCAAGAACACATAAAAGGTCCAAGGTAAACTATCCCAGAATAAGATGGTGGAATTTGAAAGGAGAGTACTCTAAATCCTTCATTAATGAAGTAGTCAAACAAGGAAAATGGGATTTTAAAGGGGATACCAATGCAATGTGGAATGAGATGGCTATGTGTATTAAGAAAGTGGCTAAAGATGTTCTAGGTGAATCAAAAGGAAAGATCCATTCTTATAGAGAGACGTGGTGGTGGGATAGTGAGGTTCAAGCTGCCATTAGGAATAAAAAAGCTAGTTTTAAGACATGGCAAAGAACTAAGGATGTTGAGGATCTTCAAAGGTATAGGTTAGATAGAAATGAAGCTAAGAAAATTGTGGGAAAAGCAAGGGAAAGGAAGTATGAAGAGTTATACAATAAGTTGGGCACAAAGGAAGGGGAAAAATCTATTTATAAGATAGCTAAGATGAGGGATAGGAAGAGTAGAGATCTTGACCATGTTAGATGTATTAAAAATGGAGATGGTAAAGTATTAGTTTGTGAGGAGGATATTAAGAAAAGATGGGAAACCTATTTCTCTAGTTTACTAAATGAGCATTCTTCAAGCACTTATGTTTCGGACGATTACACTTTTCACCAAGGCACTCGGTGTCCGAACTTATATACGTAGAATTTCGATGTCCGAAGTAAAAGAAGCCTTAAGGAGGATGAAACTCGGCAAGACACAAGGTCCTGATGAAATCCCAATTGAAGTATGGAAGAGCTTAGGAACCCATGGACTAGTTTGGTTGACTAAGTTGTTTAATAAGATTATGAGCACAGGGAAAATGCCAAATGATTGGAGGAGAAGTGTTGTGGTTCCAATTTACAAAAATAAAGGAGATATTCAAAGTTGTAATAACTATAGAGGCATTAAATTGATGAGCCATACGATGAAATTATGGGAGAGAATAATTGAAACCCGGTTAAGACACTTAACTACAGTTACGGAGAACCAATTTGGGTTTGTGCCGGGAAGATCTACAACGGAGGCTATTTACTTAATTAGGAGACTTATGGAAAGGTATAGAGAATGTAGGAAAGACCTTCATATGGTATTTATTGACCTAGAAAAAGCTTATGATAGAGTCCCTAGAGCGTTAATTTGGCAAGTACTAGAGAAAAGAAGTGTTGCAAGTAAATATGTAGATATAGTTAAGGATATGTATGATGGTTCGGTGACTAGTGTTAGAACAATGGGGGGACAAAGTAATGAATTCCCGATAACAGTTGGGCTACATCAAGGGTCAACTTTAAGCCCATATCTATTTGCACTGGTAATGGATGAATTAACCAAAGACATTCAAGATGAGGTCCCTTGGTGTATGCTTTTTGCAGATGATATTGTGTTGATTGATGAGACCCAAGTGGGGATTAATACCAAATTAGAATCATGGAGAGTAGCTTTGGAATCAAAAGGCTTTAAACTTAGTAGATCGAAGACAGAATATCTAGTTTGTAACTTTAGTCATGATCGGGCAGATGATGAAGTGGTGATACTTGACGATAAAGAGATTCCTCAGAGTGATTGTTTTAGGTACCTAGGTTCAATCATAAGTAAAAGAGGTGATTTAGAAGATGAGGTTTCCCAAAGAATTAAAATAGGGTGGATGAAGTGGAGAGGTGCATCCGGGGTCTTATGTGATCGGCGTATTCCATTAAAGCTTAAAGGAAAATTTTATAGGACCGTTGTCCGACCAGCTATGATGTACGGTGCAGAGTGTTGGGCTGTTAAAAAGAATCATATAGATAAACTCAGTGTAGCAGAAATGAGGATGCTAAGATGGATGAGTGGCAAAACTAGGATGGATAAGATAAGAAACGATCATATTAGAGTTGGTCTGGGAGTTGCTCCCATAAGTGATAAGCTTAGAGAAAGTCGTTTGAGGTGGCACGGCCATGTTCAACGGAGACCTATAAATGCTCCTGTTCGGAGAAGTGATATAATCCATATTGAAGGAACTAGAAGAGCTAGGGGTAGACCTAAGATAACCTTAGGAGAAGTGGTGAGAAAGGATATGTATAGCTTAGGCCTTGTATCTAGCATGGCCTTGAATAGAACCGATTGGAGGGCAAGAATCCATGTAGCCGACCCCATTTAGTTGGGAAAAGGCTTATTGTTGTTGTTGTTGTTGTTGTTGTATCTTTTTAGATTCCAATTGAAGAGTCCATGTTATGTGGTGGGATCCTAGTTTGTTATGGAATCCTACTTAGTGTTAGAGTCGTTTAGTAGGCTATAAATAGCCTAGTTTTTCTTTGTAATTCTTCTGGTCTGATTATCGAATAAAAAGTTATTGAGTTGAGGACCCCCGGGTTCCTGTTGGGGGGGGGGGCCTTGGCAGATTTTTAGTAAGTTCTTCAATATTCAGTACCTTCCTTCAAACTTCTTCAAGGTTCAAGAATTCTCTCTACAGTCTTCAATAATTCCAGCAGCCATTACAACCACAACAGCCTTCATCAAGTAAGTACAACCCCACCCCCTGCCCTCATTCCTATGACACCCTAATCCCTCCCCAGCCCCTTCCTATCCCCCTCCCTCTTCTTCTAGACCACCGCAGGTTTCTCCTCACCTTTTCATATTCTTCCTTTTATTTTCCAGAATATTTTTGGAATTTTCGAACTTTTTCTTAGACCTAAAATTCAAAGTCAGATCTACAGCAATCTAGCCGTTAGATCTGTCCCAAACTTTAGGAACATCATCCCCCTAATCCTACTGACCCTCTGTCCTAATTTCAACCCAATCGGATGAGAAGCCCTAACCCTAACCAAGAGTCCTAAGCCAAGTAAGAAACCTAGTTTGAACCATAGCCTTAAACGATTAATTCTTCTGAAATTGTAAAACGACAAAATCAGAGTTAGTTCTAGCCTAACCAAACTTTTGAATCATTCCATACTCAACCCTAGAAGCCTTAAAACATACAAAACCTAACTTGTGAAAATTCCAAGAGGGATTAAAATGATCCTCAGAATCAGCAATGCTTTGAGTATCTTCAATATAGCCAGGATTGACTGGGTGATGGGCAGCAACTTCAACTATCTTATGAGGATTGGGAATTAAAGCAACATCATTAGAAGCAACTTGAAAGTCGACCACTTCAGCTGCTATATTTTCTTGGCTTTTGGATTCAGCAGGAGGATCAACCTGCATATTAAAGACTGGGGGAGCAATATCTGGAACATCTGGAGCATGGTCTCCAATGGCATCTGGAACAACATCAACATTGGGAACTACATCTGGGACAGCATTATCTAAGACAGGAACAGGTGGAATAACATCTAAAATAGGTGGAATAACATCCAAAACAGGTGCTACAACATCAGGAACATTATCATTGGGAGCAATATTCTCCTCAAGGGCTTTTTCAAAAGAAGGGCCAAAGTCATTTCCGCTCAATAATCTCACCTGCAGCATGAGTAACAATTTCTTCAGCCATTTTCTTCAGTTGATCAATCAAATAGTCAAAAAACTCGTCACCTTGATTGCCAGGTTCAACCACTTTTTCAAAGGGGAGTTTATCACCATCAGAAGGATGAGCTGAAACTGGGGGAGTAGAAATTTCATGGTCTGGAGACTGGACAGATTCGGTGGCTCTTTCTACACTCTTTTTCTTGGGTTCAACATTTTTCTTGGCAGAGGATGACATAAGAACCTTTTTACCTTTGCTCTTCTTGGTCGCGGTCAATTCTTGACCTGAGGAGGGACCCATGGAGCAAAGTCTCCTCCTTGAGGTTCTTGCTTTTCCTGCAAGATTCTCATCAACCACTTCCTTAACAATTCTCACATCAGTACTTTCAAAGTCAACATTTTCTTGATCAGCCTTCTCCTGATTAGCTTGATCCTTCTCTTCAACAACTTTCTTTTTTACATTTCTGGGTTTCCTTTTTTTTGGGTCTCATCAGAACTGTGTTTATCCGTCGAACAATCGAAGGAATGTTTTTCTTTCCTTTTTCTCTTCTTAGACTTGGACCTAGTCTCCTTTTCTTCATGAACAACTTTTTGAAGTTTAGCAATGCTGGTGGCTTTCCAAACCCCTATTCCTGAAGAAGGTGTCAGATCAAAACAGAGAAATAGTAAAGGAGTATGCACAACTTAACTGTGGGAAAAAGGAGGAATGTACCTGGAAGAAGGCCATGACTGGGCAGTCCTTCATCAGTCTTGAAATCACTCAAATCAATCGGTTCTCCAGTGGGAATCAAATTCCAAGTATGTTGGTCATATTCACTGAGAACAGGACACTGATTCAGAGAAAGGAAAGAATCTTGGGTATGCAGACTCCACCGAGAGCGGTATTTGGAAGAGCAATGGCACAAAAGAAATACTTTTATCTCCACCCCTTATTGTCATGACGGATAGAAGAATCAGAAAAAATAGAATAGCTGCCTAACTCATTAGCAATGCAAGTTCTTCTGGAAAAATGAATGTAGCCATGCTCACTTCCCACTTTCAGGGTGTGATAATTTTTGAAGAGTTCAACAAAGGGGATGTGCCCCATTTTCTGAATGAAAGCAAAAAAACAGTAAACAAGTCTCCAACTATTTGGAGTAAGTTGGCAAGGACAAATGCGGTAATAATCAAGAAGAGATTGAACTATAGGAATTAGAGGAATTCTGAATCCAAACTCAAGGTGACTAAGATAAACATCAATGAGTCCAGGGTCAGTGGTATAGGGATAGTCAGAAGGTCCTGGGACCCAAGCTCTAACTTCAGGAGGAAAACAGTAATCCCGCAAGTAAGAAGGCAGTTCAGACTTCTTAATCTTGGAAGGATACCACTTTGGCCCAGCATATTTCGGGTTCTTCTTCTTCTCTTTTGTAATGTCTAAGGGCTGATAAGGAACTATCGCCTCATCATGGGCATAAGGGATAGGTTCCCAATCTGGCGGAGTTTGGTAAGAAGGAGGAACACTTAGGGTTTTTTCAGAGCCAACATTTGAAGGGGCTCCCACTTTACTAGAAGAACTTGAACTAGAAGGATTGATGGAATGATCCATGAGAAAAAAAAAAGGAGGAGAATAAAGACTCAGAGACTCGAATGATGTTTAAGAAAAATGATGAGATAAGTTGCAGACAACTTAAGAAGTTAAGAGAGGTCGAAGGAAGGTTATGGAAGAAGAGAGGTGACGAAGAGCAAATAAATATAAGGAGTGAAGTAATGTGATTGGAAACTCTTGAAATTTGGAGGGAAGATATACGATGATTCGAATGAAAGGTCATGGATCGATCGGAATTGACGTATGAAATTAATCACTTAATTTGGGAACAACACAACTAGACACGTGGATGACATAGGAAGTTGAGAAAAAGCATTGGAATCATGCGATGGAGAGTAAATAACATCTGGAATCGTGCGTCAAAGAGAGGATAGCGTCTATAAAAACCGAGGGGTTGCATTTATGAAGGGATGAAAAAGGCTGATGGATGAAGATTTTCAGCTGATACTCGAAATTGTTTGGGGGCTGAGTACAGTTGTTTGATGATTATAATGGTTGACTACTTTCCCAAGAGGAGAAAAACTCACTTTTCAATGAAGGTCAGGCCGTAAACCATGATCCGGATTTTGGAAAATCAAAATTACAATTTCAGAAATTAATTTCGACGGTGTTAGAAGTTCAAACGTTGATGAGTCAGAACTTCGCCATGTGGAGGATAAGATCAAAATTAACATCTTGGGTTGAATGCTTAAGCGATAACAATTAACTTCAAAAGGCAGATGCAAAGGGAATGGCTCTGATTGAATCCAGTATCCATTGATGATCTCTCCAACTGAGTTGAATTGAACGATACCCGATGAACTCCCAAGATCAAATGATGAGCTCTACAAAGCTATAGATTGACCTCAGAATCTCTGATGAACTAATTTGATTGAGGGCTGAGCTCGGATGTTTCTGATGAGCTCCACAGGTTGACAGATGAGCTCAGAATTCTGATGAGCTCTACAATGCTATAGATTGAACTCATAATTTTTGATGAACTCTCTCAACTGAAGGATGAACTCAGCGTCCAAATAATCCTTCATAACTGAAGATGAGCTCAAGTACTGAAGAGTTCTCACAGCCTACGCTTGACTAAAGCGAATCAGGGATGATTAAGCAAAAAGTAATTTATTGGTCAGAGGAAAGATCAAAACCTCCTGACAAGAGTCTCAATTTAATTTCAATCTGATCAACAGGCTTGGGGGCTCGTTTTACGAATAAATTACCCTAACTCCGGTTTATGACCGTTCGACCGGATTCAGCTAATGATACAAGTCATTTTACAGGTTTGCTCGAATCATGACCATCCGATCCGAACTTTCCACTCCGACGACCATTAGCAATGAAGAGTCACGTGAAAAGCCTATAAATAGGGACAAGATACTCACAAAAGGTAAGACATTCAAATTCTCACAAAAGCTCACACTATTCCCGCTTATTTTCCATTAAAGCTCCTCGGGGAGCTCTTAGTGAGCTTTGAAACACTACTTTTCGATCAACTACTGACTTGATCGTCGTAGACGGAACGTCGATCCAGCTAATCGGCTCCGTTTTTAACAGCTTCATTCATCTTGCAGGAAGTGTGAGTTCGAACCAGATTGATTAGATCTGAGTGTTTGGTGCGAGATTCTTGGTTCACAGACCTCGGTGAAATCTGCACCAACAATTATATTAGAGTTAATCTGGGAGTAGCTCCAATAAGTAATAAATCTACCAGAAAGTCGTTTGAGGCAGCATGGCTGCTCAATGGAGGCCTGTAAATGCCCCTGTATAGAGAAGTGATATAATCTAGATTGAAGGAATTAGAAAAACTAGGGGCCAAACCTAAGATGACCTTGAGAGAAGTGGTGAGAAAAGATATGCATAGCTTAGGCCTTGTATCTAGCATGGCCTTAAATAGAGCTGATTGGAAAGAAAGAATCCATCTAGCCGACCCTATTTAGTTGGGACAATTATTGTTGTTGCTTTGTTGAGGACCTGACACACCTTGTTGTATGGTTAGACAACAAGGAAGATGGGGAAGGGTTTAGGGAAAGCCCTTTAACCTATTCCGTTTACTTGAGTTACTAGATTGACTAGTCGATGCTTTTGGGCCTCGTCCCACTATGCTTCTACCCTACCGGAGGGTCTCCCTTTCTCCATTTCGTCTTGTTTAAATTGTTCACTCCTTAGGTATGAGGAAGTCAAGTCTTATGCATGGGTACAGTTAGAGGTAGAGTTAAGGTTTTCACTCTTACTCTCCTTTGTCTGAACCTGTGATCGATTTTCATGTGTTAAGGTCTTCGAGGGCGAACCTTTTGCTTTTAACACGGGCGAAGGAGCTCAAAAAGTATAAACGGCCAGCCCCCTCCTACGTTGACTCTGATGCGAGTTCCACAAGTTTAGGGAGTCTTACGACGTTCGCGTAGTATTGATGATTCACATAGAGTATATGATGTGAGTTTGGAGTCCCACACCTGTTGGAAGACTGAGGTTAGGGAAAGCCCCTAGAACTCTTGCCAAGCAGGCTGCAGCACCCTAATAAATGGATTACATTCAGTCCTTGGTTCTTTTACAGCATTCTAGTTTTAAACTCATTTGGAATTCATACCACAATTTGAAATAGCCAAAATAGAAATGTAATTGACACAAAACATTTGAGAGCTGAACTGTATGTTAAACATCACCTTGCATGGAGAAGGGCACATCTTGCTGTGATATTGGATTCTCATATCCCAAATAAAGAAACAAGTAAAACCAAAACAGAGAAAAACCATCTTAGAGTTAAATTGTCAAAGGTCTTATGTACATGAAGAGACCAATAAATATGAAGTAACTATCGATTAAAGAAATATTAAGTTCTCAACCTAAGAAGCCCTAGTGCCCGTAAGCGCTTAGTCCATTCACATGAAAGGAAAAGATGCCAGATAGACGTGGCATATATTCCACTAATCACACAACTGAGATCTGTTGAGGTCCATTTAGAGCATGGTTCGAGAACTCACAAGGTCTTGCTGAGATTTCACGAGATATGTCACTTTTTTAGCTAGGTGAGACAAGACGAGTGGTGAGATGAAAAATTTACATATGCTGAGATCTCACTCATATCATGTATCTCTCGGACATATTTCATGTATCTCAGATATCTTGATAATATCTTGGCCACCTTGGTTATATCTTGGATATATCTCGAATTCTCGTCAAGATCTCACCGATATCTCAGATATCTTGATAAGGTCTCAGAATTTTATTGTAATTTATACCCGTCATGTCATATGAACTTTGTAATTTGAACTTCGATGATGAACATATGCAGTGTATGATATATTATATTTTTTTCAAGTCTTGAACTGATGGGGGGGGGGGGGGGACAGAACACAGAAGAAAGAAACAAGAATGAAACCTGAGGAGACTTAGAATTGTAGCAAGGGAAGAGGGAGAAGAACACTCAAAAAAGAAGAGAAGAGGAGAGAGAGAAGGTTGAGGCTGATCTTATTAATAGAAGAGACATACTTCAATAATAAGACAACTATAGCAGGACTCTTGGCAGTCTAAAATGGACCAAAACTGATCTTATTAGGACTTTTAGCTTTCTAAAACTAACTAATTATCCTAAGTATCCTACCCAAATTAAAAATCTGATTACATAAATATCTCATAAATAAATAATAAAATCCTACATTATCTTTAAAAGTCTAATGCAAATCCTATTTTATCTCCTTAGAATCTGGATTTAGGGTCCACCAAATAGGAAGAATAATCTCCTAGCATATTGTTCAAGTTACTGTAGCATCAAAAGTAACTGGTTATGTTGCATCAGATTTTTCGTCTCATAAAAAACTCATCCTCGAGTTTCATAGAGAAAAGAATCTACCTCACTCGATCGGCATTGCAAAAACAGGATTTGATGGGTTGTTGCAGCATTATTCGTTCACAACCGTTGGGGAAAGAAATTAGAGGAAATAAAAAGGAAGGGACATAATAGAAAGAAAGATTTTAGGGAGGAGAAGAAAAATACGAAACAGAGATAAGAATGTTGTAGAATTTACGAGAGATTTGAGATTTACCAAAGTTTAGCATTTAATGCCAATTAATGTGGGACAGAATTGGGAAGAACAAAACAAGAAACCTGAGGAGACTCAGAGTTGTAACAGAGGAAGAGTGAGAGGAACACTCAAAATAAGAAGCAGGGAAGAGGAGAGGGAGAAGGGAGAGGGGACTACAAATGTAAAAAGCTCAAGATTTGATTCATCTTTTCTAGGGGTGCAAGTTTGGCCCTGACGGCGCTAACCCGCCGCCCTAAGCCCGCCTTGAGCCCAAATAGGGCTTGGGCTCAAAATTTTGGCCCTGAGGGCGGGCTAGGGCCAAAATATTCTAGCCATAACTAGGGCCAAGGGGAGGCCTGGGATTTCTCTTTGGCCCGTCTGTCTCAACCCGTCCTTGATTTTTGGCCCTTACCCTAGCCCTGATTTTGGCCTTGATTCTAGTCCTAATCCTGTCCCTAATTTTGTCCCTGATGCTTGATCTTAATGAATTAGGAGCAGGGACAGGGTTAGGGCCAATCAAGGCCAGGGCTAGGGCTAGGGGCAGGGCCAAAGACAGGGCCAATCAGGGCTAGGGACAGGGGATAGGGCCAATCAAGGTGGGAATGTGCTTGGCTTGGCCTGTAGGGTTTAGGGTTAGGGACAATAATCCTTGGCCTTGAATTAGGGTCAGGGCGGGAATTGACTTAGATTAGAATATATAGGGCGGGGCTCGGGATTGCAAAAGCCCAGCCTAGCCCGACCCTGTTGCAGCCCTAATCTTTTCCATCCCCTCCTTAATAAGCTGATTACTAGTGTTTAAATAATGAAAGTGGCACTCTAATGAGAAAACAACTACAATGGGTACCATGGCACTTTAAAACTAACTAAAACTGATCCCACTAGTACTCTTAGCAATTTAAAACTAATCCTAAATATCCTTTCCAAATTAAAAATCTGATTATATAATTATCTCAGTTAATAAATAATAAAATCATACATTATTTTTAAACTCCCATATAGAACAACATCTCCTTTTTTTCATCACCTCGCAAGCTAGATTTGGGGCCCAAAAAATAGGAAGAATAATTTCCTAGGTTACCGTTCACATTTCTGTAGTATGATTAGTAATTGGAAATGTTGCATCATGAACATTAATGTATTCATAAAAATTAAGAATATGAAGTGTACAATAGATTTATAAGCGTGCATCTTTAGTGCAGGGAATTTAAAGTTGGAGATGAAAAGGAATTCATATATATTTTTATCAAACCTATGGCCTCCATTGTCTTTAGAAGTCCTAAAATAGACTGGACAGCAAGTCTTAGCCTAAAAGACCTTTTATAAGTTACTTAGTTGGGCTATTGAGGTGGGAGAAAAAAATTACCACAACTCATCGAGATCTTGGTTGTTTGGCCAGTGAGATGGTTGGGGGGCGGGGGTGAGTTCTCGAACCATGATTGAGAAATAATGGCCTTCATAGTAGAAGATCTTGTAAGATCTGGGCCGAGATCTTGGTTTTCCAAGAGGTCGTGCCAATATTAGATACATGCCATAAAATACCAAAACCCATCCTAGTTCTCGCCTTCTCGGTCGAGTTGAGATCTTGGTCCATCTCGCCCCCTTTTTACCCAATCTTGCTCGAATTGAGATGAGATTCCTTATTTCACTCAACTCCTCTTGGTCTTGTCTCGACACCAGTGCTGTGTTCTTCATTTTTGGCGTAGTTCTAACTGGAATCTTGCTGGATTTTCGCTTGCAAGACTTCTAAGGAGTCCTTAGCTCATCTACAACAACAAAACGACTTCAATCAAGGGTATTTTAATGTGTTCTTCAAGCAAGAACTTTTTCCCAAATTTTTTTTCTTCCAAATACTATGTTATGAATAGTTTAAGTTATTTGATGTATCTTATCACTTGGTTTTCATTGATATGAATTTATGGTTTTGCATTTCATATTTTATAAGATAAGATTGCATGTTCATTCCTTCAGCATTTCGGTTTCTAACTTAGGGTCGAGTTAGAACTCATACGTAGGCTTGTTTTCTCACAAATCTAAGACCACCAGTGTGTTTAGAAGGCCTGAAATAGTCTAAATACCAAGTTTCAGCCCAACCTAACCCTTGACCCCCTGAGATGGGCCCTCGAGTTAGCCCCAATTTTTCTACCTTTTCCCTGCCAAGATATTGGTTTTCTGGCTGACTGACTTGAGGCCGAGATTTCTTACCATGATGGCCTTAACTGGAGCTTTGCATTCAAGACACACCAAAAAGGAAACACTTTAAAATTAGATAAATTAGAACGCCTTCAGAAAAACCCTTCCACCAAGAATTTAAATTTGAAGCACCTAGAATCACACTATTGATATATTGAGCAGTCAATTTAGTGAATAAGGAACAATGCTTAGAGAAGCAATAATCTACCTATCACTATTGTTAGAGAGGCGAAGATGATTAAAGAACTCAAAAAATTCAGGTGTAATTGATTAAGGGATATTAGCTAGGTTCCATTATTTCCCCACCACACTTAGCAACTCAGAGACAATAATTAAAACCAGGTTTGTATTAAGAAACAAGATTGTGGCCACGGATTGTAGGGGCTCAAGGGTCAAATAAAGAAGAAGTTGAGTAACCGGACTCAACAAGAGGAGAAAACTATTTTATAGAGCCAAGACAAATTGTGAGCAATACTCTTCCAAATCCAAGTTCTTCCCTTCGTCAAAGCCTTGGGATAAAAAAGTGGACAAGTTACAAAAATAAGGAGCCTTCAGCACTTGAGCCTTCAGCACTTGAGCCCACAGGGACTCTTCACCACTAAAGAAGATAACCTACCTTAATAATTAGAGAAAGGTTTCCCTTACCACTAGAGTTCCCATTCAAAAAATGTGACCTAACAGCATCAATATTCCTGCAGATTTACCTGGGGAACAAAAAGCATTGCATTGAAAGGACTGGAGGGCATAGCCTATAACACTGATTGTATAAGAATTTTCCTCCTTGCACTGGATAACATGTTGCTTTTCCATCCAGCAAGCTTCTCCCTCAGCCTGGCCACTAGAGGCTCCAAATCTCTTACCTTTGATATTGAGTGGAATAAATTTGCACCCAAATAGATTGCTTTTCTTGACATTTCTTTGATTCTGATCACACCATAGAGCATGAACCTATCCTCAGAAGACATTCTTGCTAATTTTTTTTTTCTCTTCCCAAGGTTAACCTCTTGACCTGAAAGATTGCCAAACAGCTCTAAAACGGATTTGATGGTCAGAAATTCCTCCTTAGAAGCTCAGCAAAAGATAAAAGTATCATAACCAAAAAAGAGACGCAGGAAACCTTGTGGTGCATTCCCCGGCAACTTGAGTCCCTTTAAAGAGGCCAAAGGTCTGAAGTTCGTTAAGAAACCTAGACAAAACTTCCATAACCACAAGAACAAGCAAGGACTTAAAGGGCATCCTTGTTGGAGCCCTTGAGAAGCCAAGAAATACATAAAAAGACTTTTGTTAAGCCTTATAGAGTATGAGGTAGAGGAAATAAAAGCCTCCACCAAGTTGCACCAGAGATCTCCAGATTCAAATAACTTAAAAATCCCTATTGAAAGCTCCATCAAGTTTGATAATAAGTATTGCCCGTGTCAAGCTTAAGAGCCACAAATCCAGATCTACGTTTCTTGCGAGCCAAGTAATGGAGAGTTTCCTTTGGAACAATGACATATCCATAACCTGTCCTAGAGGAACGAAAGTTGAGTGTAATGGTGAGGTAAGGGTGAACCTAGTACCGAAGGTTTCCCACACAAGCATGGTGGGAGATCTCGCGAGATATCTCGCTTTTTCAAAGAAGCGAGACGAGATGGAGATCGAGAGCAGAGTGTTGGGATATCTTGCCCTGGATCTCGCCATATCTCGCTGGAACTCTCAATTTTTGCCCCTTTTTTTGGGGATTTCAGCTGGATTTTCACTTACAACTACTCTTAGCACGTCTACAACATCAAAGGAAGATCAATCATTTTCTGCTTGTCTTATGAACTTATGATTTAATGACTTATATAGAACTTCTAATGGTTGTATAATTTTATTATTCTATTCTTGAAAATTGAGATTGTGATACTTATATGGATGGAACTTTGATGACATTTAAGTTATTTGATGCATTTGATACACTTGTTTTTCATTTATATGCCTTAAAGGTTCTATATTACATGTTGTATAACCTTGCATTCCCTAAACCTACAACATTTCGGTTTCACATGATGGGTAGACTTAGAAATCATACTTGGGGTTGTTTTTTGACAAATCCAAGGCCACTAATGTATTCAAAAGGCCTTAAATAGGTTAAATACCGAGTTTAAGCCCAATTGGGACCCTAAAACCCAATGAGATGGGCCATTGAGTTGACACCAAAAAATCACATATCTCGACCGAGATCTTGCTGAGATGGTTGAGATCTTGCTCGATCTTGCTCAAGAGCGAGATCTTCTACCATGCACACAAGCAAAGTCCGGGGGAGGGGAGGGGGGGGCATTTTTCTACGTAGCCTTACCCTAAGCAATTTTTGCTGAGTGGCTGCTTCAGTACCTTGAGCTCAGGCTACAACTGTGGTCTACCAACCATTGCACGAAGGTCCACCCTTGTCATGATGAGATAGCAGAAGCTAAAAACAGCTTCAGGTGGTTAGGAAGAAGCTTAGTGAGGAATTTGGAGGAGAAGAACTATTAACAGGCTAATATGCCGAAAATCAGAAACCACAGAACCCTCGGGCTTTTTATGGAATAAAGTAGAGGAGGGTACGATTAGCGTCAAAAGGGAGAGGACATGTGTGGGGAGTTATGTTTGAAGTTGTAATTCCAATATGACTTCAAAAGTTACTTTTTTCACAAGCAGTAATCTTAGTCTGTCTTTGAGTCCTAGTTTGAGTTTGAAAACTATGTCAGCTGTTGTGGCTATAAATATAAATGTTATTGTCTCTTGGCCCCATGATTTGAAGAACAAGAGTTCTGTTTTCAGCACAGCTGCCTCTCCCTCTCTCTCTCTCTCTCTCTCTCTCTCTCTCTATATATATATATATATATATATATACACACACACCCTTTAATTTTGGCCTAGAACATGTATCAGAATCAAACATGGCTGACCATATCAGTAGAGCTGCTACTATCTGATCTGACATCTAGGATGGGCTAATTTGTTATTCATTTTACATTGTCAGATTATTTATACTAGTATTCCATTGGACACTACAAGCAGGATCTAAAGATTGAGAAATAATTACATCTAATGAACAATGACCAAGGTTTAAAGAATTAGTGTTAGGTTTCATGTAAGGGTGATGTTAGAGACATATGGTATTATATTGTATCAAAGGCTATAGACATGGTCAAGATACAAGGTAATAGAATGTCTCAAGTTAAACAGTTCTTTCGGATTTTTGGGTGATTCATGACAGTTCCTCCACTCTTTCAAATGGTATCGAATACATCGATACGGTCTTAAGAAGCCCCTTCTATTAGGGAAACCAGCATCAACTAGAAAGAATTTCTCTTCAGGTACCTTTAGTTGACTTTCTCCATTCCTATGTATGGCATCATAAAAAACTCTTGAGTCTGAGGCTGAACCTTCCCAACCAGCGAAGATATAAGCAAACTTGTGATCATGATTGCACGCAGCCAAGATATTTTGAGTAATGTTTCCCTTCCTATCCCGAAACCTTTTTTGTTCGTCCACCCCTACCATTGCGAGGCACTGAGGGATCCATCTATGGCACCAATGCAATTCTTGAAGAACGGATAATGTTTAGCTTGGTACTCCCTCGTGCATGGAGGCTTCAACGATTGGATACAATTTTATTATTGCATTCAAAGCAAAATTAAAGTGTCGACTCACAGTCTCACCAGAATGAATAAATTGATGACCAACGTCATGATTCGAGTGGTTCAGCCCAAGTACTCTAAAAAACATCACCATTTGTTCCTCCAAACTCACAAACCTACTATCAAACATAAGACCCCTATCCCTCACCAATTTGCACAACCTGAAGAATGCCTTTCTACTCATTCCTAATTTGCTCTCGGCAAATGCGATTAGATACCCCAATAATTCTGTGTCTCTTGTTGGCCACGAAGAGTCTCGCCCCGGTATGAAGCTCTAGTTGGGAACAACAATCTTTTAATTTTTTCCATTGCTAGGGCAACACCAATAATCACAAATATCACGGCTTTTCTCCGCCTTTGTCTCCTTAACTCCTCTCTCTGTCTCCTAAGCTGTTCATCATCGTTCTCGTAATCCATTTCAGTAGTGGTCTACAATTAATTTCAATCAATTAGAATTATGTAGTATTTCTTCCTAACTAGAAGGACTGATAGATTGTTGTGCAAGGATTGCAAGGTGATACCGGGGGAAAGCTTAACTGCACAACATAGACTTGTGGTCTTGGATATGTGCTTAGTCCCAAGAACACATAAAAGGTCTAAGGTAAACTATCCCAGAATAAAATGGTGGAATTTGAAAGGAGAGTACTCTAAATCCTTCGTTAATGAAGTAGTCAAACAAGGAAAATGGGATTTTAAAGGGGATACCAATGCAATGTGGAATGAGATGGCTATGTGTATTCAGAAGGTGGCTAAAGATGTTCTAGGTGAATCAAAAGGAAAGATCCATTCTTATAGAGAGACGTGGTGGTGGGATAGTGAGGTTCAAGCTGCCATTAGGAATAAAAAGGCTAGTTTTAAGACATGGCAAAGAACTAAGGATGTTGAGGATCTTCAAAGGTATAGGTTAGATAGAAATGAAGCTAAGAAAATTGCGGGAAAAGCAAGGGAAAGAAAGTATGAAGAGTTATACAATAAGTTGGGCACAAAGGAAGGGGAAAAATCTATTTATAAGATAGCTAAGATGAGGGATAGGAAGAGTAGAGATCTTGACCATGTTAGATGTATTAAAAATGGAGATGGTAAAGTATTAGTTTGTGAGGAGGATATTAAGAAAAGATGGGAAACCTATTTCTCTAGTTTACTAAATGAGCATTCTTCAAGCACTTATGTCTCGGACGATTACACTTTTCACCAAGGCACCTGGTGTCCGAACTTATATACGTAGAATTTCGATGTCCGAAGTAAAAGAAGCTTTAAGGAGGATGAAACTTGGCAAAACACAAGGTCTGATGAAATCCCAATTGAAGTATGGAAGAGCTTAGGAACCCATGGACTAGTTTGGTTGACTAAGTTGTTTAATAAGATTATGAGCACGGGGAAAATGCCGGATGATTGGAGGAGAAGTGTTGTGGTTCCAATTTACAAAAATAAAGGAGATATTCAAAGTTGTAATAACTATAGAGGCATTAAATTGATGAGCCATACGATGAAATTATGGGAGAGAATAATTGAAACCCGGTTGAGACACTTAACTACGATTCACGGAGAACCAATTTGGGTTTATGCCGGGAAGATCTACAACGGAGGCTATTTACTTAATTAGGAGACTTATGGAAAGGTATAGAAAATGTAGGAAAGACCTTCATATGGTATTTATTGACCTAGAAAAAGCCTATGATAGAGTCCCTAGAGCGTTAATTTGGCAAGTACTAGAGAAAAGAAGTGTTGCAAGTAAATATGTAGATATAGTTAAGGATATGTATGATGGTTCGGTGACTAGTGTTAGAACAGTGGGGGGACAAAGTAAGGAATTCCCGATAACGGTTGGGCTACATCAAGGGTCAACTTTAAGCCCATATCTATTTGCCTTGGTAATGGATGAATTAACCAAAGACATTCAAGATGAGGTCCCCGGTGTATGCTTTTTGCGGATGATATTGTGTTGATTGATGAGACCCAAGTGGGGATTAATACCAAATTAGACTCATGGAGAGTAGCTTTGGAATCAAAAGGCTTTAAACTTAGTAGATCGAAGACGAATATCTAGTTTGTAACTTTAGTCATGATCGGGCAGATGATGAAGTGGTGATACTTGACGATAAAGAGATTAGGTCGAGTGATTGTTTTAGGTACCTAGGTTCAATCATAAGTAAAAGAGGTGATTTAGAAGATGAGGTTTCCCAAAGAATTAAAATAGGGTGGATGAAGTGGAGAGGTGCATCCGGGGTCTTATGTGATCGGCGTATTCCATTAAAGCTTAAAGGAAAATTTTATAGGACCGTTGTCCGAGCCAGCTATGATGTACGGTGCGAGTGTTGGGCTGTTAAAAAGAATCATATCGATAAACTCGGTGTAGCAGAAATGAGAATGCTAAGATGGATGAGTGGCAAAACTAGGATGGATAAGATAAGAAACGATCATATTAGAGTTGGTCTGGGAGTTGCTCCCATAAGTGATAAGCTTAGAGAAAGTCGTTTGAGGTGGCACGGCCACGTTCAACGGAGACCTATAAATGCTCCTGTTCGGAGAAGTGATATAATCCATATTGAAGGAACTAGAAGAGCTAGGGGTAGACCTAAGATAACCTTAGGAGAAGTGGTGAGAAAGGATATGTATAGCTTAGGCCTTGTATCTAGCATGGCCTTGAACAGAACTGATTGGAGGGCAAGAATCCATGTAGCCGACCCCATTTAGTTGGGAAAAGGCTTATTGTTGTTGTTGTTGTTGTTGTTATATCATAATCCCACAAAGTTGTAATCATATAGTAAAAATGATAAGGCGAGACAGTTATTACAAATAAGACAAGATAATATATGGCATACTGACTTGGTGGAAAATTTTCTATTTTTTGGAAGATTGCAAACCAAACAAAAAAGGAAACAGTAGATTCTTTTGCAGATTTTCTGTTAGATTTGGGTTTATTTGGCTTTCCTTTTTGGGACAGCTTTAGACCTTAGCAGATTGGTTTTTACTTTTTGGAATGTATTTAAAATCAGTGAGAGAGATTCCATCATTTATGAGAACTGATTTTAGGCTTGTACTCATCAATGAACAAAGCATTCATGAGGTGAGAGACGCTGCTGCAGAAGATGCAATACAAGTCTTACTACAAGTCTACATCTTTTATTGAACGAAAGTATAGCAAAAATAAAAAGGAAAATTAACTGATCTCAAAAGGGAACTCTAGATTCAGCAGATTTCTTGTTCATACAACTCGGCAATATGGCCAAGTTTCAAAACCTCCACAAAGAACTCATCTACGATGCATTCATGTCAACAAAATAAATAAATAAAAGAACTCAAATCACCAGAGAAAAAATAATAATAGTAAATAACAACAACCATTGAGCATAAAACACACAGCACAGAGCTCTCACGAGACTTTTTCAGGTTGATCAAGGGTTTATAAATTTCGACAGAAACTATTAAGCGGAAACAAACTGCAGCAGTCAAAAGGAGAAACAAAAATCATTGAAATCTAGTGAGAAGAAGATGTAAGCAATGACCTACAATTTTTTGCTGCTATTTTCGTTCAAAAAACCCTAGTATTCCTCAATCAAAACCAAACCTCCCATAGAAGAAGATGAAGAAGAACGAACTAGCAAAAGAAGATGAAGAAGAACGAAGAAGTAGAAGAAGATCTACCTTTTTCACTGTAGATGGGAACGAAGTAGAAGTAAAAACCTTTGGTATTCCTGAGTCGAAATGAAGCTCCTTCGACAGCTCCCACGTCATTCCGTCGAAATCGTAGACTTTCGTCTAAGTAAATTTGGTGAATGTGCAAATTCCTGTTTCTTTTATATTCAGGGTGAAAAAGGGTGAAATCTCCACACCCAAAAATCTACAAATTCACGATTATAGGCTAAAAACGTGAATCTCAAGATTTCATGAATCTGCCGATTCACAATAACCAAACGGGTATAAATCTTCCATTTATGAATCTAGCGATTTGAAATCTCTAGATTCAAGTGACCAAACAGGCCCTAATGTATGTACAAACCCATTTATCAATTAAATCAACCATATCGTGCTGGCCATCTGCCAATGCAATTTCATTTGCCATATTGTCTCTTTAGAAAAAGAAGAATCGGATTCTATTGTATTTGTAAAGATTGATACAATGGATATAAGCTGATATGGACCTTATGTCTAGTAAGGCCTTAAACAGAGCCTGATTGGAAGGCAAGAGTCCATGAGCCTGACTGGACAAGGCTTCTTGCTGTTTGGACATGATAGATATCAGCTGAGACAATATGAATGTAGGGAGGTAAAATTGTGTGAATGCATAAGCTTTTTGCAGGTTTATCATTTATGCTCAACCAGAGTTGACTCTTGATATATAATTATCTATATTTTAATTTTATTGTTTTCTATATGTGTAATTGTTCAAATATCTTACTAGTGGCATAATGGCTTCTGTTCTATTTGATATTTACTTTGCTTTTTGCATAGTTTATATTTCCCATGCTGGTGTTTTACCCTCTTGACCTCATTTGGCTCTGCAGGTTTTCTGATTGCTTCAATTTTTTGATATCATTATCGAAGGAAAATCATGTCTGGTGTGGGTCATGCGATTTAATGGGACCTCTTCTAGAAACCTTCTACAATTATCCAAACGATAAAAGCAATGATTCTTGTCTCAAGCTTCTATGGATTAGACTTTCTCAAGAAATGCAGCAATGTATACAATGCATTTGTCAACACCATCAAGCTCAGGAATTGTATAATGCTGAGTATGAATCAAGTAAAGTTAGCCCTCTTCTTAGCATTCTGCAAAGTTTGGATGAAGAAAGGGTCACTCAACACCTAAAAGAGCTTAATGCAAAGGTAGCCAGTGGGAAGTTTGATCCTGAGCGACATAATGCTGAAGTTGTGAGTATCATGTATGAGGTATGTGCGACACTCATCTTTTCTTATTTATGGTTTTTGTTTTTGGTTGGGATGGTTTAAATTTCTGAGGGAAGGGAGAGGGGGAGTGAGGTAGGCTTTGTACCCATGGTCCAAAATGTAATCTTTAACTGATTATACCTGGTTCTCCTTTGACATGTTATTTTGGGATTGAATCTGATGAACTATTGTCAGTACTAGATACCATAAATTCTTCTCTTCTGTTGCAATATTTATAAACACCTTCTGTGTAATATCTTGCTCGGATAAAGGGTATTCCAAGAATAAATAACTAAAATGGAAACTAAAATAAGGTCCTAAATCTCCCAAGAATAAAATCCTCATAAAATCTGATCTTGGCCCCCATAAAATCCTCTATGAATGTTCCCAATATGGCAAATAATGGGCTGTAACACTGTTCACGTGAACAGTGTTTTGACCTTCTAAAAGACCATCTGAACTGAATGGGCTGGCTTGAGATAGCTTGGTCCATTGCTGGTTCACTTGATTCTGCTTCCATGATGGCTGTTCTGCATCACTAACATAGTGGAAGAGGAAGGAGTGATTGAAGGCACTCGCACTGAACCCTTTGAAGTGCAAGATACGGTTCTTAAAGAACTCATGTATGGAGATGGCACTACAAGAGTTCAGGAAGGCACAGCCAAGATAGTAATATGTACAGAAGTGGTGGAACAAGAAGACCATAGGGGCATAGCTAATGACTTTTAGCTTGAACATGTTGGTTACATCATGCCCCCCTAGTTCTTTGCGGAGAAGGTTCCCAAACTTGAGTGTCTTATTCTTAGTGCTTCTATCTTGTTAGACTTTTGCCTAGGAATGGTGCAAGTAACAACACTCACGACACCCCCCCCCCCCCACGGCAAGATGTGAGGACGATTTCACATAGAAAATCTTTAGAGGATTGATCTGGAATCATATGATTAGCACATTTGTCATGAGATGACTGTTTTCAAGAAGGGGAGAGCTGATGTAACCCACCCAAAGCGGCCCAGAAAGAACCGAAAGAAGGCCCAAGCTCACTAGCATCTTGTGGCACTGCCGGGGGGCTGAACTCTTACGAGGGTATTTTGGTTATTATCCACCCCTAGTTCGAGCTCAATTAGTGATTGATTAATTCTAAATATTTTGGAGAATCTTTATCTACTTTTATTTTGTGCTTGGAGTCCTAATGGTCAAGTTTTCGGTTTTAGTCCATGTAGGAGTCCTAGTTGGAATTTAAATTCAAAAGATTCCCTTCTAGATAATTGTTACTTTATTTTCTTACTTCTTATGGTCCTTAAAAGCATGGTATAAATTTTAATCGAAACCACCAAAATTTCGATCGAAATTCAGTTTTTGAAAAAAAGAGACGAAACTTATGTGGAATAAAAAAAGCACCAGGTTTTTACTGAAACAGTCGAAAGTTTGAGTGAGATTTGTCGAAACTTGGTTTCGGTCTAGGCTGGATGGTCACTTTTTATAAAAATACACTCTTCTGGTCGAAACTTGAGAGATTTCGCAGGTTTTTCCCTTTCAGTTTCGACCCTTAGATCAAAATTTTGCTGGTTTTTTGTGTTTTCTACCTCTTTTTCACTCTAAATTAGTAACTCCTTTGCCTTCAATCAGTTCCTGGACAACTTTGGGCTAATATGTTATGGGCAAATTTTGTCTAGTATTCAAAGTACTAGTATAGACAAGGGATCGGTCCACTGATTCAGCCATGACTCAACTTGGAACTGAAGCCTAGTCTTTATTTTTGGTTATTGAATTATGTTGTATATGTAATTTTCAATCAAACAATTCGTCTATGCATTATGCAACACAATTTGTATTTCTTGGAACCTCTCATGTGTTAGTATACTTGAATGATAGCTTTTCAAAGGTTTTCTTTAGCAAAATACCAGTTCCAATGTATTCATTATGCTTTAAGTAGGTATTAGGCAATAAATTTGAAGAAAAACCCATCATATAAGGGTCAAAACCTATTGTTGAAACTTGGATCGAAATGTTCCTAAGTCTCAACCAAAATTTCAGTCGAAACCAGAATATCTTGCCTTCTAGCTTGGTCGAAAGCGGCCTTGAAACTAAGATTCCGATCCTTGCTTAGAAGTTTCCTTTCCTAGTTGTCAATTAGTTATTGAGTTGTAAAGGTTTCAAACCCAAATTGGATTCCAAATTAGAGTCCAAACTTGTTAGTTAAGTAATTTCAGCCCTGGTGTCTTTCCTTCTTGTAATTGGCTATTTGAAGGCTTCCATACCTAGCATCAAGGATCGTAGTTTCGGTTTTGAGGCCGGTTTCAACCTAGCCAAATACTGAAATTTTGGTCGAAACCTAGTACTTTTAGAGCAAAGTTTCGACCTTAGGTTAGTACCAGGTTTCAGGGTTATATAGACTTTATTTCATCTGATTCTTTGTCTCCTACCTATTTAAAACATAATAAACACAATTGAACTGTTAGTTTGCCTAAAACCATTGAAAAGTTATCATTCAAGTATACTAACAAATGATTGGTTTTGAGAAGTACAAGTGTATTGCATACAGGCATAGAATCATCAACATACATGGATTGTTTGAGTTACATATACAACAAGAGACAATTTAACAAAATACAATGACGAACAAGCAACTACGAGTGCTTGCCTGGAACCGGTGGATCCATCCCTTATCTGTAGTAGCACTCCGAGTACTAGACGAAAGCTTGCCATTTCATATGACTCATGAAGTTATCCATGAACTGAGACATTGTGTTTCTTTAGGTGGGATCATCCACATCATGAAGATATCCCATCCTTGGAAATGTTTCATAAGGGAAGATGCTCTGTATGACACCCCCTCTCGGACCTGGCCTAGGTCGCTCCTGGGTATTACTAGTACTGGAACTGGTAATAATGGTGCTCCAGAGATGGAATCAGCCAACAATGCATAGGTTATTGGTGGTACCGCTTCGTCAGCATAGGATCCATACCCTTATGTTGTCTGCATATTGCTCCCTGTGCCATCATCAAAAGTATTAGTAGACCCCCCAACTCCACCATATGCTGATGATGCTCCTCCATATCCATCACCATAGGGATCATATCCATATCCATAATAAGCCCCATATGGTGGTACAGCTGTAGACTTGACACCCTCCATGCCACTATACTATCCAGATCCTCTAGTAGACTTATCTAAGCTCATGGACCCCATAGCTTGCCAAAGCGCCACATCATCACCCGCGCCCACCTCATCTTGAGGTCCACGTTTTTGACGGGTATATGTATGTGGTGGTGATTCCTATGGCACGGGGGTGAATCGGTTGACGACTCTCCCTTGGAACCTCTTCATGTTGCGCTCGAGAACTTGCAGTGCTATTGCTGCTGGGTCCGAGATGGCGCACTATGTTGCATTTGCTACTTAAAACTTGCTCCACAGCTGCTCTTTGGCCCAGTGCAACCGGTGCTCGAACGCCACCATTACCATCGTCATCCTGGGCTAGCACAGTGGCCTCATCCTTAGTGTTGGAAAACTCTAGGTTATCTTCATTGTTTATGGATGCACTGAGGTGAGGCACAAATGGACGGGTGGGCCATATCAGCCCACAAGTCAAGAAGTCCTTGTCCCCGCCTTGGCCAAGAAGTCCTCCACATCAGCCCTCGTTTGCTCTACAATATGTCTACTGGACGACCTCACTCCTCATCTAGCAACGACTCTCATCTATCCCCGACACACTCATATTAGGGGGTTCATCATCCTCTACCTCAAAGATGTCGAGACAACTTGATCATGTTATTATATATGTCCATCCCTTGTCTAATATGATCCTCCCGGGGTCTTATATTGTAATGCACACAAACATGATCCTCTGGACGCTTCACACCCAATTGGATACACCTCTTTTAGTGGGTGAGGCTGCAAGTACTGCAATTCTGCTTGCACTTAGTAGCGAGCATGTCCGTGAGAGCACTTGTACATGCAATCACAAACAAGTTGGGTGAGTGGGTCCCATATAGCATTCACTATTCAGCTGCAACAAACATGTGGAATTCAATTAGTAAGGTTATAGTCCCATTAGAGACTTAGTGTCATACATAACTTAGGTAACTGACTAAAAGATAGAATATAAATACATAATGAATTAACTTACGCACATGGGTGGTTTCCTGTGCCGAAATTGCCACAGAGCGACTAGAACTTCCAATGGCATCTCTAAATGACTTCATCTAATATAAAGTGAAAAAATGACTATGTTAGAAATTTAGTATGAACTATTAAATATGAATTATGAAATGAAATAATTAACCTAAGTCACTAGTGCTCTAACAAATGAGAATCTTACCTTCGAATTAATTATTGCCTCGTTTAGTTTGCACTATAGTTTGGATAGCACTTATCAACTCTTGCCTCATCTCAAGCATGTCTTTGTAGTGGTACTTGAGATTTAGACAATATGCTGACAACTGACAACTGACAAGTGACAAGAATAAGAGGGAAGAGTGAGAATTGAAAAACATAACAACATAATAATAATAAATTGAAAATTAAATCCACCATTGGACTTAAATAACTCACCAGCTTTATGTAGTGGATTCTACAACTACTTCTTCCATCTATTTTAGATGATGTCAAGGATTTTTATTTTATTTTATTGCCCTTTGGGTAGGCCATTTGAACTTGTTTCTTCATCTTATCAATTGCAGCCCATGTGTGTGGTAGAGTTGGTCTTCTTTGTTGATCTACCATCCTCAAAACATGGACATGGGCTTAAGCAACTTCACTACAATCCTCTCATTACACTAGAAAGAGTCACTCGATATGGTATTGCTTGCTCTCCTCCCTCTTGTGGTTGAAGAACCCACCCAGTTAAACACTGCTCCATTGTGAACATGGACTTGAGGTTAACCTTCTTGCTCTCAAAGCTCTGTAGTGCAATCTAATTGGTCACAAATCTAGTTATGCTTGGCCTCACTAGTCATCTTGACATTTCTCACTTATCATTTGGAGTGCATATCTATAGTTATAAATGAATGTTTTGACATGTTGGGCTTTTTCTGCCACTTTCTTCACAATCTTGCATTGACCTATGTCCTTCAACATGAGGTCAATGCAATGGGTAGCACATGGAGTCCAAAAGAGCTTTTTAGTAGAAGGAAAAAGCAATGAAGCATCATTGCATCAACCGTGTATGTATTTAAAAATAAGAGAATATTAGGACTAATAGAAGCATGTATTTAATACCTGGGGTTCTCCATCTCTTCATCCTATCTTTTTTACTGTTGGATCCATTTTCTGTGACAATTTGGATCATATGATCTACTCTAACCTCCATCAGCTTTCTTCTACCTAGATCATCCACCAACTTGGGGAGTATTGTTCTCCCATCACAATTCAACATTAAATTGATGAAGAACTGTCTAGTGGGACCAATCCAACCCTCACATATAACAGTCATCCCATAGTGAGCCCACATAGGCTCAATCCTGTAATGTATTCATTTAGATCTTCTTTATGCTTAGGCAGGTCAACATTGTGGATCTCATGGTGGGGTGTGCTCGTGTATACCACTCCCAGCCTTGCCAATCTCCTCAAACATATTTGATATCTCTATAGTAGGGCCCTTGAGCTGCATTTGCTAGAATGCTGTGGTAGAAGCCCATTTGGAGAAAACAAGCCTCAATTTCTGCTTCACATTCCCCCACATGTGCTTTAACTTCCTCTGTTATGTTCTTGCATCCTAAATAAGGTAGGATTTGTACGAAGAATCATAATATCTGGATTTGTAGCTGATGCTGATGAAGCTCGGCCTCGTGTTGGGGCCAGTGGGGGTGGGATATGTGGCTCCTTCCCGACACTTTGGCACCTTCTTATAGTCCGGGGACTTGCCTCCTAGAGACTTCGGCTCTTTAGAGAACCTACTCCCATGATCCTCTGTTGCCTCCTCAAATCATCTAGCCTTTGCTGCTTCCTACTCATCATCATGGCTCTCTTTATTTGTGTTGCCTCCGAGTCAGGATCAAGTCCATACTCTTTTGGATCAAAGTCCTACTCTTCTAGCATTGGGAGGTCATCTGGGCAAGCATCCTCAAACTCCACTCTCTGTAGTCTCTTCTCCTTCCCCCCTCAAGTATTGTTTTGCCATTGACTGTTAATCTATATAGGCACCTTGAGGCATCCTATGACATTCCTATCTCCCCCAATTAGATGAACATTTAATCTAGCGGCCCCACCTCCTCCTATATGTTTCTTACAATAATTCCACTGAAGACTTCTTTTTATCTATTGTTAGCGCCTCTCGTGCTGCCAAGCAATGTTTGACTTCTTTTGAAGTATATGCCTGACATGAAATATACACCATCTTCAAAAGCATTACAAAAACTCCAAAAATTACATACATGCTCTTCTAATATTCTCTTATTTTCAAATATAAAACAAAATATATAATTAGTTTTTTTTTCAATTTTTAAATAATTCTCAAATAATTGACAGCAATAAATTCAATTTAACAATATTAAAGCGTAGATCAAGTGATGGTGTCTCATATATATTAAGTTCAAGCCCATGTATCATGTATACATATATTTTATCAAAATACATAATTTAGAAAATAATTTTTAAAATCAGAAAATTTAAAGAATTGTAGCAATAAAAAAAAAAAAGTTTAACTACACAATAATAGATCATAGTTCTAGACTAAACATATATTAATTTCAAAGCAATACATGATGATTTAAGGCATCAACAAAACAAAATTAAAAAAGGGAAGTTTGGAATCTCACATTGCAAGAATCTCCCAAGATCCTCAAAGGTGTTACAAAACAGGTGTTTGAAGGCAAAGGAATTATGGAAAGAAGGTGAAAATGGGATAGAAATCAACAAAAACCAAGGAAAAATAAGTTGGACTGTCAAAATGTCGCTAGGAAACAGAGCAAAAATGGTCAAAACCTGCGAAAAATCGCAGGTTTTGGCTAAAATCTTTGACTTCTATTAAAGGATTGGATTTGACCGTATTGGTTGAATGTCACACCCTACCCGACCCAAGTATCATTGCTATCACCCTCAATTGGTGGTATCCAGATCTCAAGTCGATCTTTGAGAAAACTGTTGCATCTTTCAACTGATCAAACAAGTCATCAATTCTAGGAAGATGATACTTATTCTTGATCGTCAGCTTGTTTAACTCATGGTAGTCTATGCATAGCCACGTACTACCATCCTTCTCCACAAATAGAACCGGGGGGGGGACCCTGTTTGTGAAATAAAATAACCGCAAACGCACAGTATCGTGTAGCTAACGAGTCGATCTCAGGGAGATATGCCACTTAAAATTCAATTTCTTAATGGTAATGCGAGAGTGGAATTAATCAATTTTGTTAACTAACTAATTAAACTAAACCAACGATCCTAATCCATACATCTAATGCAATCGAATTAAGACGAAAAATAAAGCAAACATAACCAACGCATAAATAAAATGCAGGAAGAAAAAAATGCAAACAATAAAAGGGAAGTGATCCGAGTGTCAGTTCTAGATCGAGGGAAGGGGAGTATAATTATAATGATTTTGACTGTGGACCCTTTGCCGTAGCTTACAGTCCATCGATCGGGGGAAAGGATATTAAAGAGAAAAAAAGAAAGAAAGAAAAATGCAAAAAGTAAATAACAAAGCAATAAACAAAGCAATAAAAGCAAAAGGGAAACCTTAACCAAAGAGAGGCACGACTGTAGGCATCTTTGATCAAGGACCCAGGGGAAGGGAGAACAGTAAGTAAATGCTGAAAGTAAATCCTAAATTAAGAAATGGAGGAGTAGATAGAAGCGAGAATGGAGGGGGGAGAGAAGATTATTGAAAAAGGTTACTTACTTGCATCTTTGAATCTTCAAAAAACACTTGAATAAACGATTCGAATCTCAACCAACCCTAACAACCAGATCTAGAATAATCTAGATCTGCAATTGCTAGACCCAGAGAGAAAGCGAAACCTCAAACTTGAAACTTGAAACTTGAAGTTGAACTTGAAATTGCATTGATAAAAATAAAGGAAATACACTTGCGTCAAATAAATTACACAACTTAAATCTTCCTTGCAAAACATTAAAACCTAAACATTTAATCTAGAATTAGAACCCACAAATTAATCAAAGAACTAGAGAAAACCTAGAGAAAGCTAAAGAGAATAGAAAGTGCAAGACTAAAATAAACTAAAGAAAAAATAAAGTGTCAACTAGACCTAAGAAGGAGGTAATATTTATAGGAGAAAGAGAATAATTTACAAACAAGGAAATAAAATAATAATAATAATAAGAATAATAATAATAATAATAATAGTAATAATAATATAAAAAAGAAAAAGAAATAAAAAAGAAAGAGCAAAATCCGTTAGAAATAAAAAGAGAGAGAGAGAATGTGTGGAGAAAGAAAAAAAATAAAAATAAAAATAGTAATACGTGAAGAGGGAAAGTGGAAAGAAGGAATAAAAAAAATAAAAAAACTTAACTTTACTTACACGTAGAGAATGTGGAGAAGAAAGAGAAAGAGTGGAAGAAGGAAAGAAGGAAGAAAAATCCATATTTTTAGAAAAACGATTTTGGGTTAATTAAGGAAAAAAATATAAAATAAAACAGTGAAAATAATAGAAAGTGGGAAGAGAGAGAAAACTAATTAGAGAAATAAATAAAATCTAGGAAAAAAAAATGAAATCTTCTAAAAAAATAGAAAATCCTAATCTTTGACTACTTGTGGGTCCCATACATTCATTCGATTACAATAAAGAAAAATAAAAATTCTAATCTAATTTTATAAGATATTCTAAGTTGGCCCATAATTGCATCTTTAGCACATCATGCTCCAAATCAGGCCCACTTTCGCACTTGAGAATTTGAACGGACCTCTTGACGTGTAAAAATTGCATGTTTCATACCCAAAACTCCAAATATTCGCTCCGGTCCTAAAAAATCATAAAATCTGCAAAAACAACATAAAACCCAAGGTAGCTCCACTTTAAGTGTGTAAAACGCATGCTTTATGCCCTAAGATTTCACACATAAATGTGTTCATTAGACCCCATGGTGACACACTAGGTTGGATGAACCCCTTGTCAAGTAACTCATTCAATTAACTTTGAAGTTCCTTCAACTTTGTCAGAGCCATTCGATATAGAGTTTTTGACACTGGAGCCGCTCTTGGAATTAAGTCGATGGTGAACTCTAATTCCCTTTTAGAGGCAAACCCGACAGATCTTTCGAATGTACATCCACAAAATCTCTGACTACATCAATATCCACCAAGTGTTTCTCACCTTCTGAGGCATCTATAGAAGAGGCAAGTAGTTCAGCATCCCTAGTCAATGCTTCAACTCTTACAATTGCCACCATGACCTTCTTGCTAGGTTTCCCTTGATTACCTTGAAATTTAAAAGGAGGAGCACCTTTAGGATGAAACTGTATCTTCCTTTTACAACATAGAATATTAGCTCGATGTTCCGTCAGCCAATCAATTCCAAGTATAACATCGAAATCTCTCATGTCCAACTTCACCAAACGAGCATTCAACTCTCTGCCGACGATGGATACATGGCAAGATTCCAACACCTCTTCTAGCCTTACTACTGATCTGGTAGAAGTATTAATGACGAGTCCTCTTTCCAATTTCTTAGGAATAATAGTGATGTGTCTTACAAAATATTATGCTATAAATGAATGCAATGCACCAGTATCAAATAATACTAAAGCAGAAATTGATGTTACTAGAAGTACGTCATGCTCATGTTCATATTCAGTTCCGGTAACACTGTACGCCTTTCCTGCCAAAGGATTTTATACCAGTCTTGTCACTACTAATTGTTGCTGGTTTGGCCTTTGAGGACAATTGCGGGAAACATGGCCTATCTTCCCACTAGTAAACATGTAATGTCCCTCAGAATTACTGATGCTGCAAGAGCTGAAGCTGGAGGCCTCTGGTTACTAACTGCCGAACAAGGATTTGTATACATTGGTCTAGTAGTCTGATTGCTTATGGCTGGATGCGTTGGTCCATTACTCAACCCATAGCTCGATCCATAACTCGATCCAGAACTTGCACCTTTAGATTGATAGGTGGGAGTAGGATAAGGAGTAGGCCTGGTAAATCTTCTATTGTTCCGGTCGGCAAAGCTATTTCTGTTCGCAATAGACTCGTGCAAATGATAGATTTCTTTTTCATCTTCTTCAGCCTTCTTAGCAGTTTGCACTATCTGAGCATAGCTTTCCACTGGATGTACTAAAAGATAAGTCGTGATCGAAGGTCTCAATTCCTTGAAGAACTTTTTTACCTTCTCCAAGTCTGCTTTTATCGATTTAGGAGCAAAGAAAAGAGTTCCTCGAATTTTTGTTGATACTCCAAAACTAAAGTGGAACCTTGAGTGAGAGCCATGAATTTCGATTCTTTAATATCTTTCACTAATTCAGGAAAATAGTTCTTGCAAAAAACATCCTTGAAAATGTTTCAAGTAACAATCTGATGTTGAGCTTCCAACATAGGTTACATTCCACCAAGCATTTGTTTTATGAAGCTTTTGTTCAGCATAAATGATCTTCTGAGCTTCGGTACATTGGAGGTACATAAAAGCTTTCTCCATTTCTCTTATCCACATGTGAGGCTGCAGTGCATCTATAGTAACTCCGTAAATGCAGAAACCTAGAGCTTCAAGAAATCCTTCATTAACTTGGCATGTGGTCCCATGGCAAAACAACCAGCATTAGCACCTATTGAGGAGGTACCGGCTCCATTAGGATTGGGATCTGCTTGTCTTGCTTGATGCATTGTCATAAACCCCTTGCATCATGTTGTTAAACTAAACTTTCTATTGATGCATTACATTCCCCAAGATATTCATCATATCTTCCATCAGAACAATTACGGGAGGATTAGGTGGAGCAGGATTCCCACCAGGTGGAGATACTCCTTCATTGCCAACATTTCCACCTTTTGCACCATGCAAACCTTTTGCTGCATTATTGGCTCCATTTTGCCCATTCAAACCATTTGCAACATTATTGGCACTAGTTTGCCCATTCACTACATTCCTGTTCCTCAAGTGAACCATCTTGAAAAACAGACTGTACCATTAGATCCAAATTTCAGTCTTTCATTTGGAATGCCTCAATTTATACAAACCCAAGTAGTTAGATGCAAAACAAAACAAAAATAATCCAAAACATCAAATTAGATTAAAAATTGAGCAAAACACCCAAACTTCCAACCAATTGGTTGCTTGGGGTGGTTGGTCACTTCAATCGATTGGCTTAAGTGACTGCACACTTGTTCGCGACGAAACTGAGTTAAATACGACTTTTGGGCTTCATTTACTCAATTCACACCTCAAGAACCCTAAAAGCTCTAGAGAAAACTTCCCCTTTGAGTTTAGAAGCGATTTTGAGGAGTCTGTTGGCTTCAAATCCAACTCTTACGTGATCTTTGTACGCAACTCTGGTAAATTGCTTGCCAAAATCTCATTTTCTTTCAGATAGGTCTTCAGTTAGAAACCTAACTTCTCTTCTTTGAATTTCTTTGCTGAAACTCGAAACTTTTCTAATATCTTTGATTTCAAATTATTGATCTTCATTCCTTTAGGCTTGTAATCATCCACTTTATAGTTCTCATGCAATTTCTGATTTCTCTTTTCTTTATTTTCTAAAATAAATTTAGATTCTTAACAAATGGTTGCCTGTGGAGGTAGGATGGTTCCCATTCGAGGTCTTGGGCGGAGGTGTGGATAGGGTGAGGCTCACTAACCTGTTGACCTAGGGTATTTCAGAACTGAGGAGACCCATGTATTGTACTTTACCCATTTCGGACATCTACCTATAGAGTATGAGCGCCCTATTATTACAGATGAGCTTATTGAGTTCAAGATTGCTGAGAGTTTTGAGGCTATAGGATGGGGTAGAATGTTGGCTTTGAACAATATTGCATATCCCATGTTAGTTAGGTTTTTCTACAACAGCCAGACCTTCTTCGAGCCACAAGTGGGCTATAATGATAGTAGACTTATCGTCCGGGAATAAGGTGAAGAACACAGAGATCCACTTCTCCACTTGGACTCTAGCTCACATCCTCAAGGTTCCCTATGTCCACTTAGAGAGGAGATGGTTTGCACCAGGGAACGATTCAGATGATGTCATTCACTGGGAGGAGAGGGCTCTCATTTTCTCGACCTTATGCGATGACACATGTAGTGGGTTCACTTTGGTGGTCGACAGACTCCTTTTGCCAGGCTCATCTCATGAATTGTTAGCATAAACCTTGTGCCTAAGGCGGGGCACTAGTGTGAGATCTCACTGATGCAAGCTTTGGTGACTTTTGCCATCTACATTGAGTACAAAATGGACTTGGCATTCGTCATCCATAATGCCTTGATTTACAAAGTGCAGCACCCAGAGGAGCGAATCTTGGTTATGGGTGTTTACTGACTCGGGTCTTTGAGAAGGGGATGCACTTCTAGGTGTGCTACTAACTTGCATCAAGCACATGGAGCAGCTAGCAGAGTGCCTTGGCATTCTTCGGCAACTGAGGCTAGCACCACCACCACCACAACATGACTAGATCTAGTTTCTTACCATATCAGCTCATTTTGATTCCCAACCTAGATAGTTTGACTTTTAAAGCAATTTTCAGCTTCCCTGATAATTTTTTGTAAAGCGTGAGTTCAACACGCTCTAACTTATGGAAATAAACTTTATTATATTAATGAAATAACCAATTACAATTATTTCAATTAGTATTATTGTCTATTATACACTTTATTGCTGTTGTTTTCTATGGCATGTGTTATACTTCATTTAAGGTAACTTGTGCATATTCAGAGTTCATTTTACTTTATTGTTCCATAAACTAATTCGTTGTTGTACCTATTATTCACTTCTAGTGTCGTGGGTCACTTCTGGATTTATGACCTAAATTGCTCAGGTATTATGTGCATTATTTCATATTGAGTCATGTAACCTGGGGCTTTGATACCTTTCTCACACCCCACCTAACGGTATTGGACCTACCCCGACAACCCATGGGTGTGATCCATAGCCACAAGATCAGGTTGCACTATTAGTAATCAATAAAGTACATAATCCCAAAATCAAGAGCAAGAAAAGAATGGTTCATCAATTGATAATAAATAAAATGTTTCAAAAATTCCAAAATGAATGCTAAGAGTATCTGAAATAAGAATATGCGAGCGGAAACAAAATAAAGAATGGTCTCATTATTGTTTACAATCCTCTTTAATCATTTTAAGGGTTTTCTTTTCCAATTTTTATATGAAAGGATTCATAAGTCCCTCTTTCATCCCTTTAACCCAATAATGAACAACCAAGGCCATATCCCTGTTAACGGGTGCTGTAAGAAGCATCCACATGAAGCTTCATGCTCATCGTAAGTAGTTCCCACTAATGACTTCAGTATCCTTTCAAAGGTGTCTTCCTATGGATACAAGATTTCTTCTCGTACCTGCATAATCATCCCAAGAAAACTAAGAAATCCACAATGAATGAGTTCAAAAGAACTCAGTAATGCAACAACTACATATATATACCATGGTCGCATAAAAATACAAGAATATGAAATAATGCAATGATATGCTAATTATGCATCTAATGAATCTAATTATGCAATTCTCTATCTAGGCAGACATGCATTAAGGTATACACTAGCGCTCCTTTAGGTAGGTCTCGTCACTTTGATTCCTCATGGACTGGTTATCTCTATTGGGGTCTTGGGCAAAAAGTATGGTCCACATCATCCACCTTGGGTATAGGCCACACTCTCTCACCATGACCATTGGTCCGAGTCTTGGTGCATGTTAGGGATTCTAAACCCAATGCAAGGTCATATAGTAACACACCGCATGTGGTCCAGATTCCTTTCCTTACACCTAGTGCCTTGTTTTTCCGGTATCCTTCTTTACCTAGGAATGCTAATACTCGCGGACTGATTATCTTTGTTGGACAACATTCTTTAACCTTATGGTCATCCACATATGTTAGGGCGGATGCCTCTCATGTCTCCTCATGACACCCAAGCCATTGCTTGCGCCGGTTGCTTGAGCCTGTTGGTCCAAGCGACCTTCTTAAGTAACCGCTAGGTTTTTGGGCAGAATTCCAAGTCCGAAATTCATATCTCTAATCACCCATCTCGGATATATTTTTGGGATGATCCTAGGCCTAAATCATGTTCCTTAGACACTACACAAGCCTCTCTAACCATGAGAAACGAAAAACTACTACAACGTGGATCTAGAAATTTCTCTCTTTCCGAAAGTATTCGCCATTAAGATATAAATAGGGTGTCGAGGGCAGAATAAGCAAATTTGCCTATACTATTCCAAGCAACCACCCAGGGTGGCGATTGCTTGGCTGATCAATTGCCTTAAGCAACCGCACTTAGTACTTTTCAGTACTTGGGCGCTTTGCACTCCCGGTTCATCCCTAACACTGTTGCAAGCTTAAACGTCATATAAACGGCTCTTACCTTGCTTATTGACTTTTCCAACCTTGACTCTCTTGCACTGGATATCCACCTGCCCAAATCATCCGACTTCCGACTAGATCTTCTTTTGATTCCAAATAAGGTAGGTTCTTCACCATCTTCTGCTAGGTCCATAGGTTATGGGGCCAAAACGTGGGCTTCAATTTGGGTGGCCCACAACTTCTTCAGACTAGAGGCTCGGGTACTTGGACCTGCAATTCGGGTTAGGATCTTGGGGGTTATCACATTGAAACTTAGGATTTTTGCGAAATCTAAGAATTTTCGTTTCGATTTTCCAAAAGACCGATATTTTGCTCAAAATTTCACATGTTTCGACCAAAATTGCTACCATGCCCAACATTGAGAGTAGACTTGATGGTGTAAATTCAATTCTAGGGTTTGGGTTTCATAGAAAGATTCCCTATAATTTAGGATTTGCCCAAAATCTTCCAGCAAATAATGTAATAATTGTATGGGATACCTAAAGGGTTGCTTTGAAATAAATGGGAGTTGAATGGAAATACTTGGGGAAAACTGGTGGGTTCTAAGGAGATGATGGGAATGGTTTTACGATATCCAAAATCAATATGGGATGTAGCAAAAATAAAGAGGAAGGGGAATTATTATCCCTAGAATTGATAAAAAGAAACTTACATCCCATAAAATAAAGAGGAAGGGAAATTATTATCCCTAGAATTGATAGAAAGAAACTAATTAATTCTTGTATTAGGGAAAAGATGGATATGGGTTGACGGAAAATTTGGAAATGGTCAATATGGGATGAATCTTGAAACCTCTCTTGAATTCTTTCTCTTGCTTCTCTTCTCTTCTTTTGTTCTTTTCTTTTTTCTTTCTATTTTTCATTTTTCTTCTCTTTTCTTTCTTCTTTATATATATATATATATATATTTTTTTTTGGGGGGGGGGTTTATTTTCTGATTTCCCCCAGAAACAGAGAACTGAGAGTGAGAAAGGGGATTTTTTTTTGGGGGGGGGGGGGGTGGTTCTCGCAGGGGCTTGGTTCTTGGGGAAATGGCCTAAGCGGATCACAGGAGGGTTGGGAAGATAGATAGGGGTCTGAAACAGCAGGGGAACAGAGTTCTAGGGCTTGCGGAGGTCTGGGAAGGGGGCTTCTGATGTGTGCAGAACAGGGGAGGGGGCAGGGACACTTTGTGGGTGTGGGGGAGGGTGAGGGAAGGGCTGAGGTCTTGCTGGTCTGAAGAGGAAGAGGGAAGAGAGGGCGCGATGGGTTTTCTTGGCCTGCACAAGGCAGAGGAGGGTTGGGGGAAGGCTTGTGCGAGAGAAAGGAGGCAGGGGATGGGGTGGGGAATTTATGTACTCACATGGCTGCTGGTGGAGTGACTAAAGGCTACTTGTTGAATGCCTGAAGATGGCTGGAATGAAGAAGAGGAGGCTGAACTTAAAGGTGGATGTGCTGATCTTGAACAAAAACTCTTACTCTGCCATGGCCTCTTGATGAGAATATAAGGACCTCCTGGCCAAAAACCTAAGTGGGCCCCCCAGGATGGCTCCAAGAAGCCACCCTAACCTGCCCAAATTTTGGGCATTTTGCCCCCTTTTTAATGTTGGAATTATTTCCATATAAATTTTAGAATCCTATTTGAGTTTAAATATTGTAAGTTGAGTTGTGTTCGGATTGGTCTTAGGAGTTGTGTTCGGATTGGTCTTAGGAGTTTGTTTTGATTAAAAGTTGTTTTGTTGAGTCCTTGGTTATCTTAAATTAACACATGTGCTTAGGAGTTTTAATTAAAAGAGAATTCAGCATGTGCTTTTATAAGTTGGCTCAAAGTCTAATTTTAGCATGTGTTTTTTAATTAGTAGATTCCAATCCGTCCTGGTCAAGTGGTGGGATCCTTGTCTATTAAGGGATCCCACCTAAGTTAGTCTTTTGAAAGCTATAATAGCTCATTAATCTTTGTAATTCTTCAGTCTTGATTACTGAATAAAGTTATTGAGTTTGAGGGTCATGGTTTCCTAGTTAAGGGGGCCATGGTTAGGGGATTTTGTTCAGGATCAAGCAACCTACTATCGAATTTGCAGCCTTTCTTCTTCATTTCAGCAACCTTCAAGCAATGAAGCAGTCTTTTTCTAGATCTACAGCCCTAATCAAGTTAGTACAGAATCCCCCACCCCATTCCCTGGCTCTTCTCTCTCACGCAAGACCACCCCCAACCCTCCCACCATCACTACCAGACCCCTGCAGGCCCTAGACCCTCCCCTTGCTGTTTCAGACCCCCTAACTCCTGTCCCTGCCGTCCCGTTATCCTCCCAGGGCATTCCCCCTTTCAGTCCCAACCCGTGCGAGGCCCCCAAGCCCTCCCTTCTCTCTCTCTTAGCCCTGATTCTGGTGGAAATCAGAGCAGCAGAAAAAAATACAGAAAAAAAAGAAAAAAAAAAAAGGAAAGGAGAAGAATGCAAAATAGAAAGAAAAAAAGAAAGAGAAAGAAGAAAAGAAAGAGAAGAAAAGATAGAAAGAAGAAAAGGCGATAAGAAATCAAGAAGAGGAAGAACCAGAAAGAAGAAAAAGCGATAAGAAATCAAGAAGAGGAAGAACAAGAATGAGATCTTTCAAGGACCAATCCGTATTTCTATCTTTATCTTTGCTTTTTCCCTTTTCCATTTATTTTTGTTACATGCCACATAGATAGAAATAATCTAATTTTACCCATACAGATTTTTTTTTAGAACCCTAAGCTTCTTTTCTCTCCCAAAAGCCTTCTCATATAATTTTAGGTTTGATACTTTCCAATCCATAATAGTCTTAAAATCAACCTTGGTTATTTAGATCTTTCCATGAAATTGTTGGAAGAGTCTGGGCAAATGTCAAGTAGGAAACCATGATTGTCAAACTTAATCAACTTTAGTCAATAATCAAAACTGAGAATTACATAGAATGCTAAGCTATTTATAGTTTTCAAAAGACCATAGGACCTAGTGGGAGTCTTTAATAGACAAGGATCCCACCATTTAACACGGACTCTTGATTTGGAATATAATAACTAAAGACATGCTGAAATAAGACTTTAACTTAATAAGCACATGCCTGAATTCTTTTAATTAAACTCTAAAGCACATGATCTAATTTAAGATAACCAAGGACTCGACAAAACGAACTTTAAATATAAACACAACTCCTAAGACCAGTTCATACACAACTCAACTTAAGAAATTAAATTCAAATAAAACTCTAGAATTAAATCTAGAAATAATTCCAGCATTGAAAAGAGGGCAAAAATGCCCTAAATACCCCTAGTAGGAGGCATGGCAGAAGATCTCGCTCTCGAGAGAGATCTCGCCACCTTGAAAAAGAGAGATCTCAACCATCTTGGTGAGATCTCGGTCGAGATATACAACTTTTTGGCGTCAACTCGGTGGCCCATCTCGGTGGGTTTTAGGGTCCCAATTGGGTTGAAACTTGGTATTTAGCTTATTTAAGGCCTTTTGAACACGTTGGTGGCCTTGGATTTGTTAGAAACAACCCTATGTATGATTTCTAAGCCTACCCATAGTGTGAAACCGAAATGTAGTAGGATTAGGGAATGCAATGTTATACAACATGTAATATAGAACCTTTAAGGCATATAAATGAAAAGCAAGTATATCAAATGCATCAACTAACTTAAATGTTCTCAAAATTCCATCCATATGAGTTTCACAATCTCAATTTTCAAGAATAAAATAATTATACAACCATTAGAAGTTCTATATAAGTCATTAAATCATAGATTCATAAGACAAGTAGAGAATGATTGATCTTCCTTGTTGTAGATGTGCTAAGAGTAGTTGCAAGTGAAAATTCAACCAAAATCCACAAAAAAAGGTAAAAATTGAGAGTTCCAGTGAGATCCAGGGCGAGATATGGCGAGATATAGCAAGATATGACGAGATATGGCGAGATTTTGAGCGAGATATCCCAACTCGCTGCTCTTGCCCTCCATCTCGTCTCGCCAAGGTGAAAAAACGAGATATCTCGCGAGATCTCCCACCATGGTAGGAGGTTCGGCCAGATCAAGGGGGCTTCTTGGAGCTATCCAGGGGGCTCACTTAGGGTTTTAGCCAGGGGTGTCTTTGTGTCCACATCACTTGAATAATTGAATAAAATCTGAGATTTCGAGGAAGTGTGGAGTCGTGGGTTCCTAAGAAGAAAGCTACGGCTGAGTGATTGTTGTCTGCAATTCTTCTTCTTCTTCTTCTCCACATCTGCTTCAAGCCTATGACAGCAACCTAATTCAAGCATTACAGCAGCTACAAGTTTTTTATCCAAGTAAGTAGAAACCTGCCCCTTTCCCTGCCTCTTTTAGCCCATGTAACCCTTCCCCATTCCCAGCGGCAGCAGCTTCACCCCTCCCCCCCCCTTCTTTCCTACTTCCTTCCCCTTTCTTGATCTTGCAACAGCATAGGAAACCAAGAAGCCCGTCACATACCCTATTTCTTCTTGATTCTGTGCAGAATTCCAAGAAAGAAAAAAGAGAAAGAAAGAAGAAAGAGAGAAAAAGAAACAATGTATACCTATATCAAACAATTCATGTATACTGGATGAATTGTATTTCGAGGCAGCCCGTCATAGACCCTATTTTGTTGACTTATTGTAAATGTAACCATTCTATCAAACAATCCATGTATGCTGATGATTCGAGGCCTGTATGCAATACAATTTGTACTTGTCGGAACCAATCATTTGTTAGTATACTTGAATGATAAATTTTCATTGGTTTTTTTTGGCAAAATACTAGTTTATTGGGTTTATTATGCTTTAAATAGGTAGGAGGCAAGAAGTCAGATGAAATGGACGTTATATATAAAGCCCGAAACCTAGGGTTGAAATTTCAAAAAAAGTCATATGTTTCGACTGAAATTTCGGTTGAAACCTAAAAATTTCGGTATTTTCTTGGGTCAAAATCCTGGTTTCATCCGAAATTTGTTCCTTGATCCCATCCCATCTGATATTGCTAAAACCCTAACCTCCCCTAGTCCTTCCCCATCCCCAAATCTTCAATCCCATCCCACCTATAGTGTCTTTCGGTAGTGAACCCCTACTTGTTCCGATCCTGATTTATTTTGTTAACATCCTAAACTTCTCTATCCGTCCGAAAACTACCTTGTCCCACTTTCCTTCCTGTAGGATACTAATTTGAGATTAAACCTCCCAGGGATTGTTTATTTGTTGCCAGCTGGTTCACAAAGAGAAGATCCTGATGACTGGCCCAGACCCTGGGTTACTTTAGGGTCTTATATTTAGGAGGCCCTTTGAAGGCCCATGGATTTCCCTTATCAATTTGAAAGCCTAAGTTGTGTAAGGGTGGAAGATGTCAGACCTGAGGTAAGATCTGGTAGAGAAATACCATCATAGGTAAGGATCCTTCAATTGCATACATCCAGCTCATAGGAGCGGTTATGACACCATCTAAATAGTTGATTCAATTAGCTTTTCTGGAACTTCAGTCTCTCTTAAAGGTTTTTTGTAACCCAAGTTTTTCTGTTCTTGTTGTAACCCTGAACTTTCACTTTATTGTACTAGCTCTCTAGTGTCTACCCATAAAGGTCAATTTAAATCATGATTTCTTCATTAACATTGTCTTCTTGGTTGTGTGGCTTGCTGTTACTGAAATTGTTACTTTCTCTTTTCTTCATTTATTTCCCTAGGACTTGTCAGATTATTTTATTTGGTTCACCTGTATATTTTATCTCCATTGCATGCTCTCTTTATGTCAAGCCCCATTATTTGGGATAATTTATTGCATACTGTTACAATGTGGTTGTGTGTATCATGCAGGTGTTAATGTTCCCAGGTTTATTAGATGATGAATCCTTGGTCGCAGAATTTCAAACACTAATTGAAGCAATTGATGATTCTCATGAACTAAGTTTGGCTGGACATCAGCAGTATCCAGTAATTGTCTTCTTGGACTGGCTGCCTCTGAAATTTATTATCATTTTTGTATATCTATTTTCTGTGTCTCTTTTTGCTCTTCATAGTTTTCTGAAATTAGCTTTCACTTTTTTTGTCCCTATAGGGTGTTTATGCACTTCTTTTTCTTAAAAGTAGGAGAACTCGTACTATCGGTTACCGCCTTGCTGGTTACATGGGAAAATTGAGGTATTATATCTTGTAGCTGTTCTTGTTGAAACCTTGAAATTGTTATTGTTACTATTTTATTATTATCATCATCATCATTTTTCTGGGATGGGATTAGGAAAGGGGGATGATGTACAATGACAAGGGCTATATTAAATGAGAAGGAAAAGTATACTGAAACCAGGGACACTAAAGCAATATCGGAGGCCTTCCGGAAAACCCCGTAATACTCCTTAACCTACATGCAAAAAAGTATGTGTGCTATCACGGAGCAACATCTGAAAAAAGAAACACGCTGAAACCAGAAGCAAATATGCGGCAGCCTACATCACTCCCTCCATCCCCAAGCACAGAACCGAGAAAAAAAGCAGGTAAAAGGTAATGGAAAACCAAGTGACGCAGGGGAAACCCTAAAAACTAGGGGACCTACAGCTACAAGGGTGGGTTGCTGTACTTTAGGGTTAGACAATTATTCATGGTAGATGGTAATAAATAAAAGGGAATTGCGGCAGTCCTAATCTGATTAGACATGCAAATTAGACAATCAAAGCAATGAAATAAAAGTCAATCTCAGCCCTAACTAATAACATAACTAAGCAAGGATCAATTAGGGAAACATGGGGATGGGGATCATGGCATTGTATCCCTAATTTGAATGCAAGTTTATCACGAAACTAAAGACAGATAACGAGGGAAATAAATATACCTACTGGTTCTGATGGGCTACAAAACAGAGGCAAGTGTAACGAATATTAAAGAAATAGGGATAGGGTTTCACTGTAGGATAAAAGAGTCGGATTTTAGAATGATTAGAGAAGTTGAAAAAAGAAAAAAAAGAAACTTCAGGATGTAAAGTTGCAGTAGGCTAACTGTAGGGGAAAAGAGGAGAATACCTCCTGCTGGGAAAGAAGGCAGCGGAAGGGAACAGAAGAAGAGAAGAGGAGGCAGCAGGGGCTGTTGACTGAGGGAGAGAAGAAGGGTAAAGAGGCAGCACATGCGAAATAAAGACATGAAGAAGAACAGATAGGGGTTCTTTTGCTGGACTGGAAAAAAGAAAAGAAAAGAAGAAGGCGTATTCATGCACACAAAAGAAAGAGCAGAGGATAAAGAGAAGATAAAAAGAAAAGTTCCAGAAAAGGGCTGCTGTAATGTGGGTAGGATAGGAGAAGAAAAAAGCAGAAAAGAGGAAGAAAAACAAGCAAAAAAAGCAGAAAAGAGTCAGACTTTTGAGAGAAGTGGGGTGGGCCCCAGAAACATTAAGAGAGGAGAAGCATGTGCAAAATGCCTTCTAACTTTATTTACATAAAAGAATACAAGCCCGAAAAAGGAAAGTGGGGAAACTAATTACAAACAGAGAAGGATTTGAATCCTTCTTTCTTCAAGGCTTCCCTTCCATCCGAACTGGCCCTCCATAAACTCCAAGAGTCCCAGATTTGGTTGGAAATGGCTGGATCTGAACTATGCAGTGGTTCTGGTCTTGGATTTGGAGTCTCTTCCCTTTCTTGACTACTTTTTAGATTTCTGAATACAGTACAGATCTGGTCTTTTGAATTGGCTGTTGGTTGCTCTGCATCAGTTGCTCAACTCTATTTGTATTCCAGGCCAAAAGAAAAAGAAAAAAAAACTGCATCTTTCTATTGTAAATATATAGGCACACACTCTAGTAAGTAAGCACTTGCAAATGCACACGTTTTGTATTAGTTAAATATATATTTTAAATTTGGATTATTTTAAATATTTTCATTGACTTTTGGGAGTTTATCTATTTAATTTAGCGCTAAGTTATGTTGATATTTTTAGTTAGCATTGTGTTAATTTTAGGATATTATCACTTCATGTGGCATTGATCATACGCAGTTTTATTTCCATATGTTCCATTCTTAACATCATACTAAATATAGTAAAGCAGGGTAATTAAGACCTTATAATGTAAAATAGATGCTAATAGATGATATAAACAACATAGTTAGTGTCTATATATTTGAAAGAGGAGTCAAGGGCATTTTAGAATTTGTATTGTCAAAGTGAATTCTCGTGATTCTTACTTGTAATGTAATTAATTTTAAAATTCTCTTTCTTCAATGGAATGCCAAACAAAACATATAGGGTATAAACTTTCAAGTATGTTTTCAATAACCAATTAATGTTTTTTTTTTGGGTAAAAGTAATCAATTAATTATGAGTTCTTTCAAAAAAGGTAATCAATGTTAAATTTTTTTTTTTGGATGATTAAATAATTCATTACCAAAGAGAATTAAAAGAAATACAAGAGCACAAGTGACAAAGCCTAGGCAAAACGAGGTAGAAGCCTCAACTAACAAGCAATCAGAGAGGCATTGTGCCAAGCAACTACCTTAAAGCAATAATTAATAATTAAAGCAAACTCGATACACAAGCACAAGTGGTCCAACGCCAATGTAAGAGGCATCGAGCCTAGCAACCATCTGAGAGCAACAATAAAAGCAAACTAGTTATACAACACAAAAGGCTCATAGCCATAAATAGAAAGGGCCCCAGCTAAACCGACACAGTCTCCCGTTCGATCCTAGCCATGAGAAGCCTTCCTTATAATAATGCACACAGACCTATGTAGTAGCACTAGAGTTGCAACAAAGATAGCATCACAAGATTCATACGAAGAACGAAGAGAACAGATTAGAGTCCAAAACACATTCGGAGAGTTCAACAATGATAGTCCTCATGGCTTTCCCCCAAAGCTAGAGAAGCCATCAATTGCTAGAACCCTCGATGAATTGAAGCGAACCCCGGAAGTAGGAAGGGAAGAAGAGAATAATTTGGATCTGAGGTCAAGCCTGAAATGGAGAGATCAACAATGATGGCTCTCATGGCTTACCCCTCAACACAAAAGAGGCCAAAAAGGAAAAGAACCCTCAACGATATGATGCCCTCAACGATATGAAGCTGATCCCAGAAACAAAAAGGGGAGAGGGAGAGTGAAGGAGAGACAAAGAGAGGAGAAGAATCCATAAAAGAGTTCGGATTCGAGTAAGAGAGAACGTCAATGATACCCCTTAAGGCTTCCATCGACACCAAGGAGCCATCGAGACTTGAATCCTCAACAAACAAAGATGAACCCTGAAACAGCCTTAAACACGCCTTTTTTTTTTTAGGACAATGGCCAGAAGAACAGGAGAAGATTAGGAGAAGAGAGAAGAGGAGAAGCGGAGAGGGAGTTCGGATCATAGAACTGAGATGTAGCTCGACCACTCCACCAAAGAAATAGAAGGAGAAGAAACAAAGAGAAGAAGAGAGAATGTTCGACCCAACCTCAGGAGAAAACAAGAGAGGAGGAGAAGCAAAGGGAAGAGAAGAATCAGAGGGAAGAGAGCAGATCTCAAATTTGAGATCATAATCAACCTGGCCTCTGCAGAAATAGACCAGAGGGAGGAGAAAGGTGCTCAGATAAGAGAGCACGACAAGATAACTGCCGAAACAGAGAGGAGGAGGAGAAGAGTGAGATAAGGAGGAGAGGGTGGCGGAGAGACACATGGGGGAGGACCACTAGTGTTTCTTTGCCTCCAGAGACACCGGTCGAGGAGAAGAGTGAGAGAAGAGAGAGAGAGGAAGAGAGAGGAGAAGGGAGAAGGAGGCGGAGAGACACACAACGAAGGGCCTCCAGCATCTCTCCGTCTTCAGAACCGTCGGACGAAAGCCTAGTAACCAGCTGCCAAACAGTTGCCAGCTTCTTCTATTTCTTCCTTGAACCTCTGTAGATCTGGCTTTACTGTTGTCCAGGGAGCCTTCTTCAATCAATGTTAATTATTGTTAAACCTATAGAATGAAAATTTGTTGGTGACTAATTAAAATGATTATAATGTTGGATATAATTTCAAGTTTGATTTTAATAACCGATTAAAAAGTATTTTTGGGAAAAGTAATCAATGAATTATTAGTTTTTAAAAGAAGATTAAAAAAAATTAATTATTACTAGAAATGATGTATTTGTGAGCAAGGGATATTTGAATGAGGGTTTATTTTACTCAGTATTTATGATTCAATAAATGATAAACTTGATAAGTATTTGATCCTGGCAGGCTCACTCGCCATCTTTGCCTCCCTATGCTTAACCACATTCGAAAAAAGCTTCAACTTTGGAAAGGCAGGCTTCTCTCTTTTGCCGGTAGAGTGGTGCTCATTCGCTCCGTCCTTCAATCCTCTTACCTCTATTGGTGTGGAATCTTTTCCATCCCGAAATCCATTGTCCATGCCATGGAGTCTTTGTTCTGTGCCTTCGTCTGGAAAGGGCATGAAGATTCCTGCTTCATCCACCTTGTTTGCTAGTCGACCATTTGTCGCCCAATCTCTGAAGGTGGCCTTGGTATTCGTCGAATCTCTGATGTTAATCTGACTTGCCTTCTCAAGCTTAACTGGAATATTGCCTCAAAGTAAGAATCCATCTGGGTTACTTGGGTTTATTCATTCTTTCTCCGTTTAGATTCCCACTGGACGGTCTCCGTGCCCCCCAATCTCTCTTGGATCTGGAGGAAAATCCTTTTGCTTTGTCCCTGTGCTCTCTCCGCTATCTTTATTTTTGTTTCCACTGATTCCTCTACCTCCTTTTGGCTAGACCCGTGGCATCCGATGGGCATTCTCTTTTTCCCTTTTTGGCCCTCGTACTGTCTATAACTCTTGCATCCCCAAAACAACCCCCTTGTCCACCTTCATTTCCAGTGGCTCTTGGACCCTTGCTCCCCTCCCCTCTCTCACACAGGTTTGGGACTCCCTCCCCACCATTTCTAGCTCCCCTAGTGACACTACCATCTGGCTCCCATCCCCTACCAAAACCTTTTCCACCTCCTCAGCCTGGAACCTTCTTCGCTCCCATAACCCTAATCTCCCCTGGCTTCCCTTGGTTTGGTTTAAAAGACACATCCCCCGGCACTCCCTTACCCTTTGGAGGGCCCTTCACCATGGCCTCCCCATGCAATCCTTCCTTATTGGCCGCCATATCCCTGTTAACCCAAGTTGTATCCTTTGTTGGAATGGTTCGGAGGACCTTGATCACCTTTTCTTTTCTTGCCCTTTTTCTAGATCTATCTGGGAAAAAGCCCTTTCCTATATTTGGCCCCGTTCGAGGTGATCTTTTGGTTTTGCTAGTGAGTGGTCTTGGATCTTGAGAAACTTCCTGGCTCTTCTATTTGCGATCGGGTTGGTAAGCTCTTGTTTTGTGCCGCTGTCCATCATCTTTGGTGGGAGCGTAATCTTCGGAGATGGACCTCCAAATCTCGCTCAAAAGACATGATTTGGAATGCCATCTATTTTGATGTTTCTACTAGACTTGTAGCTACTCCCCATCCCCTGATTGATGATACCCTAAGGAACAAGCTTATTGTTGTCTCCTGGGGCCTTACCTTTCTTTCCGGTCTTCTTCCTAAAGACTGTTCTTGTTTGTGCCGTTCTCTTTAATATATTATTTATTCATCCAAAAAAAAAAAAAAAAAAAAAAAAAAATGTGGGATTGGCTTAATTGAAGGAAATATAAAACCTTCCTAAAAAAAAGTGTCAGATGTGCGTTGATGCTAAATTTACAAAGAAGCCTCATTAGTCAGTAAATAGACGAAGTGAATTACTTGCTTTGATACATAGTGATCTATGTGATTTTAAATCTTCTGAGTCTAGTGGTGAAAAAGAATATATGGTTACATTTATTGATGATTATGCACGTTATACTATGGTATATTTAGTTCACTCTAATAAGGATGAAGCATCTAATGCTTTTATATCATACAAAATGTAAGTTGAGAACCCAACTAGGATGAGGATTAAAAGACTTAGAACCAATAGAGGTTTGGAGTTCTTAAATCTGTCTAGTTTTGTTGAGAGTAATGGAATAATACATGAAACAACAGCTCCATATCAACTAGAATCCAATGGAATAGCTGAAAGAAAGAACAAAACTCTAAAGGAAAGGATGAATTCATTACTTATAAGTTCTGCTTTGTCTTTTGATATGTGGGGGGGGGGGGGGGGGGGGGGAGCTATGTTAACAACTTGCTTCATTCTGAATCGTATGCCTCACAAAAGTACTGGTATGATTCCCTATGAACTATGGTTTAATAGAAAACCCAATCTTAAATATTTAAGAATCTGGGGGTTGTTTGGCTAAGGTTGCAATACTTGAACCAAATAAAAGGAAAGTAGGACCAAAGACTTTCGATTGTGTATTTATTGGGTATGCAAAGCATAGTTCAACATATATATTTATGCTCTTTAAAACCTTAAATGGCATATGTGAAGAAGGGGATATAACAAAATCTAGGGGTGCAGAGTTTTTTGAGAATATCTTACCTTTTAAGTTGCCTTCAATACAAGAAAAGGGGGTTAGTGGTGAATCTAATCAAAGAAAGGAAGTGGCGATAGAGGTTGCTAGTGATCAAATAGGAAATGAATATCGCTTATCAAGTGATGAAGGTCCGAGTAACCTACGTAGAAGTAAAAGACAAAGGACTTCTAAGTACTTTGGAAATGATTGGATAGTTTATTCAATAGATGATAATCCAACGTGGCTGGCTTATCTAATAGATAAGGATCCTATTTCATATAGAGAAGCAGTGCAATCAACAAATGCTGTTTTTTGGAAAGAAGCCATCAAAAGTGAGTTGAAGTTGGAGTCAATCATCTCCAATCACACTTGGGAGTTGGTTGATCTCCCTTTGAGGTTCTAAAATCTTAGACACTTTGGAAATGATTGGATAATTTATTCAATAGATGATAATCCAACGTGGCTGGCTTATCTAATAGATAAGGATCCTATTTCATATAGAGAAGTAGTGCAATCAACAAATGCTGTTTTTTGGAAAGAAGCCATCAAAAGTGAGTTGGAGTCAATCATCTCCAATCACACTTGGGAGTTGGTTGATCTCCCTTGAGGTTCTAAAATCTTAGACACTAAGTGGATATTCTGTAAGAAATTAAAGGCAGATGGATCACTTGATAAGTATAAGGCAAGATTGGTAGTTAAAGGCTTTAAACAGAAGCACAACATTGATTACTTTGACACTTTTGCTCCAGTAGCAATAATCACTACATAAGGATAATGAGAGCTATTGCATCCATTTACAAGTTTGTTATCCACCAAATGGATGTAAAAACAGATTTCCTAAATGGTGACTTAGAGGAAGAAATCTATATAAACAACATGAAGGTTGTGTAGTACTTGGCCAAGAGCAGAAGGTATGCATGCTCATAAAATCATTGTATGGCTTGAAACAAGTGCCCAAACAGTGGCATGAAAAGCTAGATACAGTACTTCTAGCTAGTGGCTTTCTGGTAAACGATGTGGAAATTTGTTTATACAGTAGGTTCCATCAAGGTAAAGGCATGTTTATCTTGGTATATGTAGATGACATGCTGATAATGGGAACAAATTTGGATATAGTGCAACAAACCAAGAAACCTTTAATGTCGAAATTTGACACAAAAGACGTGGGTGAAGCGGATGTTGTTCTTGGAATCAAGATTATCTGAAAGAATGAGGAGATAGTATTATCTCAAGCACACTATGTTGAGAACTTGCTCAAGAAGTATAATTATTGGGATGAGAAAGAGGTTAAGACACCATTTGATACAACTTGTTATCTTCAAAAGAATTTAGGAGATTCGGTTAACCAGAAACGTTACTCTTAGATTATCCGCTCTGTTTCGTACTTGATGATTTGTACTAGACATAATATTGCTTTGGTAATTGGGAAGTTGAGCATACTCATAATCCTGGATTACAACATTGGACTGCTATTAATAGGTTATTATGGTATCTAAAGGGGACAGTAATTATAGTTTATGTTATAATGGGAATCTTGCACTGTTTAAAGAATTTTGCGATGCCGATTGGATCTCATATGCCAATAAGTCATTAGCAACTAGTGGATATGTATTCACACTTGGTGGTGGGGCAATTTCTTGGAAATCTATTAAACAGTAGTATGGAACAAGCTCCACAGTGGAAGTTAAATTCATTGCCTCAGAGAAGGCAGGGACAAAAGTGGAATGGCTTCGGAGTTTTAGGGCTGATATTGTATTATGGCCCAAACCAATGCCCTCGATGTCACTTCATTGTGATAACACGACAGCAATAGCTAAGGCTAAAAACCGTGTATATAACAGAAAGAGGAGACATATTTGGCTCAGACATAATCTTGTTAAGCAATACATAAATGAAGGAACGATAGCTATCGATTTTGTGAAGTCCGAAAAGAACTTAGTGGGCATGTTCACTAAGGCATTGCCTACTTCATTACTTAATAAAGCATCTAAAGGAATGAGCGTGAGGCCTCTGTGTGTGGGACACCCTACCTATGTGAAGAGGTTTTAATCGTGAATTAAGTTCAAATAGTAAAAACAAAGTCAAAAGGGGACCTGTTTAGTATTACTATTATTTTTTTGATTCTGGTTAGAGGGTAAAGTAGTACCATCACAATGTAAGAGATTGAGCATTGGGCTTTTAATTAGCCTTATCCTACGAAATGTGGGGGTGTGTTAACTGTGGTGCACATTGGCTAACCTAAGCGAGTGTAGAGGGTGTGGCTGCCCTCGATTGGAGTTTTAAGGCGAACTCTTTAAACACTCATGAGACCAAGATAGGGGATATGGCCTAGAATGTCCCATTGATATAATTCAGGAGATGTGGACGTCGACTAGTGGGACATGACAGGTGAACTAGCCAGCTAGGATGAAGAGGAAATGTTCAAGAAGTCTGACTTGACCTATACTCTGTATCGTAGTTCATTAGACCTAGTGTAGGTTCAAGTTCAGAAGACACCTTCAACGATGTGTCCTGCTAAGTCAAAATTTATACAACACTCATTCTCATTTTGCTGATATTTTGAAACTTGTGGGGGATTGTTGGATTTTGGTTTTAAAAAATAAATAATATAATATAATATAGGACTCGTTTGGATGTAAAGATTCCGATCCAAGGATTTGGCAATTCGGCATTTACGGGTAACCTAATTTACCATATTTGTTTAGTCCTACATTGGATGGAGCTAATGATAATATTGATTATATATACATTGATTGCTCCTAAGTGGGGTGTATGCCTGTAGAGTGTTAAATATGGATTATGCGCATGGTCGAGTCGGGCTTGGTTGAGGCTGTGGTCTATGGACCCTAGTTTGACCAGGCCATGGAACATATATAATATTAATTAATTATTATTAAATGTCTATGATGAGACTTGGGACTTGGGGCGTGGTTATAATCCAGAAAACCCATTTTTGGGTTTTGCTGTGGGGAGGTGACTATATGATCAGTCACAACTCTTTCCCTTTAGAGGTGACTTTACGAACAGATGCTACTCTCCTATATAGGTGTCTGTACAAGTTTAGGAGTATATACGAGAAATAAAAAACAAGAGTTTGCTCTCTGGTTGTTGGAGTAGAAAAATTCGTGTTTTGAAAAGTGAAAAATTTCTTGTTTTTGCTTTCTTCCCTTCTTGTGTTGTATACTTCCTTCGTATCTCCTCTGCAAGTAGAATCTATTAGAGTGCTAGCCTCTTAATCTAAAGGAGTTGTTGTATCTTGGAGGTGAGGACATTGTTGTCAAAACGTCCGCTTAGGCGCGTTGGCAAAGTGGTTTTTCAACCGCTTAATTGACGCCCAATCTGTAAAGGAACTCTAAGGCCCAAAGTGACATAGAACCTATTTTTTGCTCCAGGGGCACTGCCCCCACACCCCCGTCGGCAACAGAATGTGAAGCATAAGCCATACTCAACATCAAGAATCAATGAATCAGTAAATGCTTAGGCGAACACTTTGACAACCATGGTTTGATGAGATGAACTTATGTTTGTGTTATTTTTTTGAATTTTTTTTTCATAATTATGATTCTTGAATGCTTGTTTTTTTGGGATGAATATGACTATAGAATATTTTTTAGCTTATTATAGAAAGTAGTTGTATTGAAAAGTAGTTATATTGGAAAAATTTGGACCCAACCGCTTTGGTTGCCTTATTGCCGCCTAGGCGCTGCTTTGTCGCCTAATTGCCTTCGCAGGGCCCAAATCGCTTTGGTCGCCTTGCCGCTTTGGCAACTATGGGTGAGGATGCCAAGGTCAAACCCGATTTACACTTAAGGGGGTGTTCAAATCAAGGAACAAATTTCGGTTGATATGGGAATTTCGACCTTGCAAAAGGCCGAAATTCCTATGTTTTGGTCAAAATTTCAACCGAAACTAGACACTTTTTTCTGGAGAATTGTAACTTCAATTTCGGGCCTCATATGGACTCAAAATTATTTGGATTCTTACATACTACCTATTTTAAGCATAATAAACACTATAGAACTACTAGTTTACCAAAAAAATTATTGAAAATGTAACATCCAACTTTCCAAGTATATACTACATATGAGAAGAAGCGAGAATGTTACTAATTACAAGTCTACTCTATTCAATGTCTCCCTCTTCCGTCTGCATCCCATACAAATGACAATACAAGTCCCATGATGTTTGCCCCAGATAGTTGTCGACGTAGTCAACAACGCAGCTCTGTACGTGGCCTCATCCACATGCCTACGATTTCCTGACGGCGGGAAGTTGTGAATCTCCAAATAAAGAACTTGCTCAACTGCATATGAAAAGGCTAGTGGTGGGCCTTGTGGCTATGCAATGGAGTGGAAGATTTGCTCAACAAATGAAGGAGCACGCTAGCTATCAGTATAAGGATAAGGTCCGTATTGACAATAAGGTTCCAGTGGCTGACTCTGATAGGTGACAGTGGGAGGGACACCATAAGCTCCATAGGCTGCTCTATAACCATAAGGCTCCACTATTGGCTGACCCTGAATCTGATAGCCAGGAGGGACACCATATGGTCAATAACCATAAGCTCCATAAGTTGACCCAGTAGAACCAATACTCTCCCCAGTAGTATCATATGAGGACTCTACAGGCCTATGCCATCCAGATCCTCTGGAGTGGAGGAGTCTCTAGAATCATCAACGCTCATCGATCTCATGGATCCCACCAAGCTCTCGGCATCAGCTGGACAGTAGGACCCATGTGATGGTGTGTCCTCTGCGCTATAGCCGTGCTGTCTCCCCTTCCCCTTCCTCGAATATGTAAAGGAAACATTTTGGCCTCGAGATGCAACTCCAGTATGGAGTTCTCCTGCATTTTCAACCCAACTTTCTAGTAGTTGGAGCCATTATCAGTCACAATTTGTATCACATTTTCCACTCCAACCTCCTTCACCACTTGCTTTAATAATTTATAAATATATTTTGCATCCTTCTTATCATCGGATGCATCTACTGACTTGAGGAACACTGTCCTCCCATCACAATTCAACATGATATTGATGATGGATTGTCTAGTGGGACTAGTCCAACCATCAGCCATCACAGTCACTCCATAATGAGCCCACATGGGCTTTAATCCCTTAATATACTCATTTAAGTCCTCTTTATGCTTAGGCAAATAGACATTACATATCTCATATGGAGTGTGTCCTTGTACACCACTCCCAGTCTTTGCCTATCTCCTCAATCATATCCCTATAGTAGGGCCATTGGGCTATATGTGCTGGAATACTATGGTAATAAGTCCATTTAGAGAAAGCCATCCCCACTTTTTCCTTCACACTCCCCTATAAATGCTTCAACTTTCTTTGCTTATGCTCAGGCCTCGCAAATAGGGCCGGATCATTGTGAAGAATCTCCAGATCCGGATCTGTAGGATGTGCTGACAAAACTCGACCCCTTGTAGGGTCCTGTGGGATAGGAACCTCCTGTCTCACACTTTGACTCCTCATAGGGACTTGGGAGTTGTCTGTGCCTCCCATACTTACTGGCTCTCTAGAGGACCCAGAACCCAGAGACCTCTATTGGAATACACCGATCACACAAGACCCCGAACACACTTCTCTAATTCATCCATCCTATTTTAATTCTTTGGGAAACATCATCCTCTATATCACCTCTTTTATTTATGATTGAAGCTAGGTCCCTAAAAGAATCACTTTGGGGAATCTCCTTATCGTCAAGTATCACCACCTCATCGTTTGCCCGATTATGACTAAAATTACAAACTGGATATTCTGTTTTTGTTCTATTTAGTTTAGAGCCTCTTGATTCCAAAGCTGCTCTCCATGATTATAATTTGGTATTAATCTCCACTTGAGTCTCATCAATCAACACAATATCATCAGTAAAAAGCATACACCAGGGGACCTTATCTTAAATGTCTTTGGTTAATTCATCCATTACAAATGCAAATAGATATGGGTTTAAAGTTGATCATTGATGTTGCTCAATTGTAATTGGGAATTCATTACTTTGTCCCCCTATTGTTCTTACACTTGTCATCGAACCATCATACATATCCTTTACTCTATCTACATGTTTACTCGCAACACTTTTTTTCTTCTCTAGTACTTGCCAAATTAACGCTCTAGGAACTCTATCATAAGCTTTTTCTAGGTCAAAAAATACCATATGAAGGTGTTTCTTACACTCTCTATAGCTTTCCATAAGTCTCCTAATTAGGTAAATAGCCTTCGTTGTAGATCTTCCCAGTATAAATTAAAATTGGTTCTCCGTAATTGTGGTTAAGTGTCTCAAACGGGTTTCAAATACTCTCCCATTATTTCATAGTATGGCTCATTAGTTTAATATCCCTATAATTATTTCAACTTTGAATATTTCCTTTATTTTTGTAAATTGGACCCACAATGCTTCTCCTCCATTCATCTAGTATTTTCCTTGTGCTCATAGTCTTATTAGACAATTTAGTCAACCAAACTAACTTATGGGTTCCTAAGCTCTTCCATACTTCTATTGGGATTTGATTAGGACCTTGTGTCTTGCCTAGTTTCATCCTCCTTAGTGCTTATTTTACTTCGAACATCGAAATTCTCCGAATATATGTTTTAAAATTGGTGCCTTGGTGAATGCTGTAATCGTCCGAATCACAGGTGCTTGAAGTATGCTGGTTTAGTAGACTAGAGAAATAGATTTCCTATATTTTCTTAATGCCCTCATCACATACTAGTACTTTACCATCTCCATTTTTAATATGTCTAACATGGTCAAGATACTACTTTTCTTATCCCTTTTTTTAACTATCTTATAAATATATTTTTCCCCTTCCTTTGTGCCTAACTTATCGTATAACTTTGCATATTTCTTCTCCCTTTCTTTTCCCATAGTTTTCTTAGCTTCATTTCGAGCCAACCTATACCTTTAAAGATCCTTAACATTTTTAGTTCTATGCCATGTCTTAAAACTAGCTTTCTTATTCCTAATGGCAGCTTGAACCTCACTATCCCACCACCATGTCTCTTTATAAGAATGGAGTTTTCTTTTTGATTCACCTAGGACATCTTTAGCCACCTTTTTGATACACATAGCCATCTCATTTCACATCGCATTTGTGTCCCCCCTCAAAATCCCACTTTCCTTGTTTGACTTCTTCATTAGCAAAGGATTTCAAGCACTCTCCTTCAAGTTCCACCATCTTATCCCTAGATTGTTAACCTTGCACCTTTATGAGTTTTTTGGGTTATGCACATATCCAAGACCACAAGTGTATGTTGTGCAGTTAAGCTTTCCCTTGTTATCCTTGCACAACAATCTATCAGTCCTTCTAGTTAGGAAGAAATCTATTTGGCTTCTAGGATGTTCACTTTTGAAAGTAATTAAATGCTCCTCTCTTTTTGAAGTAAGTATTTACAATAGATAGGTCAAAAGCAATAACAAAATATAAAATTAAGATCCCTTCCTCATTCCTCTCGCCAAAACTAGATCCTTCATGTACACTCTCATAGCCTCTTTGGTCTTTTCCAATATGTCCATTTAGATCACCTCCCATGCTAATCTTTTCTCCTTGACAAATTCCTTGCATTAATCCATCCATTTTTTTCCCAAAATCTAGCTTTAGACTTTCATCCAATCCTACTTGAGGTGCATATGCACAAATTATATTTACAAACTCTTTCTCCATTACAAGTTTGATAACAATAATCCTATCACCCACTCTTTTAACACCCACCACATCATTTATAAAATCTTTATCCACTATTATACCTACTCCATTTTTATTAATTTTATCCCCATTATAACAAAGTTTAAAGTCATCCAACTATTTTAGCTTTTTACCCTTACATCTAGTCTCTTGAATGCAAGCTATGTTTTGGCCCTTCACATATAAGATAAACAAGGAAAATATATCAAAAAACATTTGTCACATAACTCATCAAAACCAACAAATGTTTTTTATAACCCTTTAAATCCACAAAATATTGTCTTTGCCAATAAAAAAATAAATCTAACTATCTATGTCAGATGGTGTTTGTTTTTCAGAATCATATAGGAAAGGAGTACTAGAGATAATGGGCAGTTGACTCAAAGTACCATTGTAGACTGGAGTATCAATATCATGAGAATATTGGGTTTTGCTCTTCCATTGCAATAGGAATTTCTGCTTTGGGAAATGACATCAGCAAGTCAAAACGTGTTTAGAAGACATATTGTGTGATTGTTCTATGCTATTTAGGGGTTAAATTTGATCTCCATGTCTGAATCCATTCTAATTTATCTTGATATTTTGAAGAAGGTGTTTATGTTATAGAATGAAATTCCGAGACACTATATAAATAGTTTATGAAAGGGGAAGTAAGTTACTAACCAGCAAAAACGACCATTGATGACGAGCAAGTTGTGGGTTTTGTGTGTTATGATTTGTTAGTGAAGCAAAAACAGAAGAAGAGAAAAAGAAAACAATGGGAATGAGTCAAATGATTGAATATATATATATATGTATGTATGTATGTATGTATGTGTGTATATATATATATATATATATTAGGATTTTCATAGTCATTTTGGGTTTCTGTTTTTTATTATTTATTTTTTTCAAAAAAAAAAAAGTAAAAAGCCAAGTAGTATGCCAATTAGACACCAATTAAAATGGCGATTAATAAGGAAATCAATATGGCTACGTTTAGAAGTTGTGTACGGCATTAAGTGCTTGCTTAATGTACAGCAAAAGGTTTTTTTTTTCTTTTTCAATTATGTGTTTGGATACACATATTAATGCATCAATTAATATGTGTATTTACCAACTATGGTCCACACTTAGGGGGTGTGTGTGTGTGGTTTTTTTTTCTTTTTGCTCTTTCCAGTTGATCAGGTTCATGGTGGGAGATCTCGCTCTCGAGCGAGATCTCGCTACCATGAAAAACCGAGATCTCGACCATCTCGGCGAGATCTCGGTCGAGATATGCCATTTTTTGGGCGTCAACTCGGTATCCCATCTCGGTGGGTTTCAGGGTCCCAGTTAGGCTAAAACTTGGTATTTAGCCTATTTGATGCCTTTTGAACACACTAGTGGCCTTGGATTTGTGAGAAAACAGCCCTAAGTATGATTTCTAAGTCTACCCATATTGTGAAACCGAAATGCTCTATGATTAGAGAATGCAATGTTATATAACATATAATATAAAACCATTAATGCTATAGGATTAGAGAATGCAAGGTTATATGACATGTAATATAAAACCTTAAGGCATATAAATGAAAATCATGTGTATCAAATACATCAAATAACTTCAATGTCATCAAGATAACATTCATATGAGTATTACAATCTTAACTTTCGAGAATAGAATGATAAAAGTATACAACCGTTAGAAGTTTTATATAAGTCATTAACGTATAAGTTCATAAGACAAGTAGAGGATGATTGAGCTTTCTTTGATGTTGTAGATGTGCTAAAAGTTGTTGCAAGTGAAACTTTGGCTAAAATCTACAAAAAATTTGGTAAAAAATGAGAGTTCCAGCGAGATATGGCGAGATTTGGGGCGAGATATGGCGAGATATGGCGAGATATGGCGAGATATAGCGAGATATGGCGAGATATGGCGAGATCTCGAGCGAGATATCCCATCTCGCAGATCTCGCCCTTGATCTCGTCTCGGTTTATGAAAAAACCGAGATATCTCGCGAGATCTCGGCGAGATCTCGCGAGATCTCCCACCATGATCAGGTTACTAGTCTAAGTGTTAACACCTCGATGCAAGTGGGCTAGGAGCTGTCCATGTTAGTTAATAATATATCTAATCCTGTCCCAAATCATGTCCTGTTGGTAGAAGGTGTCCTATTTGTTAGGCTGCTAAACAATAGATTTATTCCCCACTCAATGGAAGAGTACATCATTGCCAGTTTTATATTATTTGCTTGAGCAATTGCTTGTGAGATCTCTGATTAAATGGAGAAGGCTCTAGTGTTTGAACTCCATTCATTCCATGGTAATTAAACCCCAGAGGAATCCCCTTGGTTACTGGGTGATTTAAACCCTAGTTCCTAGTTCCTACATCTGACTATGGAGTCAGTCTATAATTTTGGTTTGTCGTTACAGGCCTGCTGCCTCATGAAGGAGATCTACATCTCCATCCCCTCTTCTTCCCCCTTATTTTTTGTATGATCTTTTCCTATTAATCAAATCAACCAAACCCTAACTGTAGCCTGATCTGTCTTTAGTTCCATTTATCCCACCCTATGATGAAACCCGAAGTCCATGATTAGGGTTTCTAGGTAATCCCCCTAAATTAGGGTTAGCCCAGGAAAGTCCAGCAAGGGAATTTGGCTCAACCGCAGGGTTTCAGAAGGGTTCTAAGGTCCAAACAAGGGCTGGGGTCTTAAGACTGATTTAAGTAAACTAGGATTTTGTGAAATTCTGCAAAATTGATTGAAGAAGTGTTGCAGAATTTTCCAGAATTCTATTTTTAGGGTTGTGGATGGTGGGAATGGGTTCTATACTCAGGGGTGATGCTAGGGATGGGTAGATAGGTGCTTGAGGGGTTTGGAAATTGGGTCGAATGGGGGAGGGGAATTTGCTGTCATGCAGAAAAGGGGGAGAGGATGGGGAGGTCATGGTGGTGGGAGAGCGGGTAGGGATGGGGTGGGGCTTCTTAACTTACTTGAAGTCGAGGGAGGTTGTTGGAATTCCCAGATGGAAGCTTGAAGATGGAGTGCACAAACTTGAAGAATAAAGCACAGAAAGCTAGCTGCAGGGTACCCAAGAGGGATCCCACGACTTTACCAAAGCCAATTCTTTTAACTCAATTCATTTAATAATCAATAACTGAAGAATTACATGAAAGACTAGGTTATTTATAGCCTCCACAAACCATCCTAGACTCAACTAAGGAATCCCTACCAAATTGGGATCCAATTATTTACTAAAATAAGACTTAATTAAAATAGAACTCCTTTAAGATAAGGTTCCTAAGATTATGGAACCCTATCTTTACCTACTAACAACTCCAACTAACTATCAGATACCAACATTAACTCCACAACTAGGACTCCAAATGGAAAATAGAAACAGACACAATTTTTCTAAAATAAAACTGGACTTGGTCAACCAAATATGGCTTGATCTAGGGGTAAGAAAATGACCATTTTACCCCCAGACAGATTTGGCTCCCCAGATGGGCTGTTGCTCGTAGATGGGCTTGGGCTTCTTTGGGGCTGATTAGAGCTGGTTACATTGCCTCTCCACTTTTGGAATACTATTACTCATCCTAATTCCTAATAACCCTTACCCTATACTCAAGGCCCATCCATTGTGTCATTTGAAACCCTAGAACCCCCTCAGCCATAATTTTACCCGAAACGTTATCTTCTGAAGCAACGCCTTACCACCAGCAGAATCTGCTAATTTTTGGTAGAAATCTATTATCCTTACTACTTGAACCAAGTTTCAGCCCTAAACAGCAAACAATTTGAAAGTTCTCTCAAGCACTAGTTTTTTCTTGAAAACCCTGATGTCAGAAAACCCACATATCACCATGAATTTCAACTCCAAACTGGACTGTTACTTCCCACGTCTTCCTCCCCCCCCCCCCCCCCCACCTCCTTAAAAAAGAAAAAAGAAAAAAATAAAGAACCTAGTTTCTTCATATTCCTAATGCTGAAAAACCTGCAAAACAGTGAAAAACTAGTTTAACTCTCATTCCTTCTTATTGAGTGGGTCCTTTTTGAATCTCCTGGCGGCATTAGTCCTTATTCAAACTTTCAATTTAAGGCTACATCAGTTTTCACTTTTATTTAAATATCTGTTTTATTATCCATTTATGTATAGAAGGTGGATCTGTGGTGCATGTCTCTCTTCCACTACCCCATGAACAGAGTTTCTTGATGTCTTGTCAAATCATACATGTTAATTCATTTGTATATGTAGGAGAGCCACAGATTTGGAACCTTTGCAACCACTACTCAAGAAATGCATCAGTCTTTTAGAAACAGAGGTTTTGCCATCAACATCAGAGACTTCAAGGCCAAGAGTGCAGCTTGAACGTATCACTGTATGGCTTGGAATTAAAGCATTGTAGGAAAACGGTGGCCCTGAAATTGAATTATCGTTTTACTTTTCGATGTTTCCAAGAATTTTCTTCTAATGCCTGCTTTTTTGATTTACCTTGAAGGCTTGGTTTTTTAGAACCTCCAGCATTTGAAGAAGGAATATTGGAACAATATCCCATTTTTCTCAGTATTGTACTAAACCATGTCAGTGATGATTCACTTGAATTTAGTTATGCAGTTAACTGCTTGAGACTACTGTTTGAAATGCTTGGTAAGTTCTCTTTTGTCGTTCTATTTTGTCTAGAATATTCTTCTGAACATGTAATAGAATTTCCTTGGGTGTGCCTTTAGGATGTAAGCTGTGGTTGAGGACGTCATTGTCACCTAGTGTTATGCGCAACACACTACTGGGTCAGTGTTTCCATACTCGAAATGAGAAAAGCCATAAAGAAATTTTTGATCTTTTCCAGCCATTCCTGCAGGTGAGGCCACGGATTGTGAATCCTTCTGTTTTGTTTTCTGAGTATACTTTTCTGTAGTCATGTTCCATGGTTATTATCATTCTTCGTGGCTTTTTGGTTATTATGCTCCTGATATAACTGATAGAGTGTCATACCTCTTTGTATAGTCACTTGAAGCATTACAAGATGGGGAGCATGAAAAGCAGCGCAGGCATTTTCTCTATTTTCTCCTTCATCAAGTAACTATCAGTAGTAACTTCAGTATTTTAATGAGGAAAAAGGCTTGCCAGGTTAGCTTATTTTTTCTTCTTTTATATCAGTAGACATCTAGTTCTTGATTTTAGAGTGGAGCAGGCTTTGATTGTTGAAGCCTGTAGTTGGGTTCCTTGGGGATGTAGATATAATTGACCCACCTTGTGAGGGATATGTTGACCTAAAAAATGCATTTGATTGTTATAATGGTAATCATTTTAATCGAGAATCATGGATATTCAGTAAAATTGTACTAGAGAATGGAAAGTTTCCCCTTCTTCTGTTGTTTTGCTTGTCTATCAGCTTATTTGCCTTGCTGTTTGTTGCAAGATTATGTCTTCAGATAGCCCTTCTCATTGTACATCGAGGCTATAAAATGAACCCGCCATGCCCGCCTTCTGAATGTGCACTTATGTGGTATGTAATATTTTTAAATTTTCTATTTCTTCCTACATGACACCTTGAAAACTGTTATTTCATTTTTAACGTATTAAATGGATGTCATATGAATTTTCTGTTATTCACATGATCTGACATGGTATATATTAAAAGTACACTTTTACACAATGTATGTTTGTATACAATTGATTGGCTTCATACATGGGAATGAGATATTGGTACTGGTCTCTGCAGATGCAGATCCAGATTGTCTAGCATCCGCTGGACCTGTCAATTTTACCCCTTCTTTAAATTAAAAATTGAGCTTTTTATTTTTTTTCATTTTTTTATTTTTTAAAAAAAAGTTTGCCTTTTGATCAGATACCTATACCTGATCCAGGATTGGCAAAGTATTGATTTTACCTTGACTGATGCTGATGCAATGTCGTTGATCTTATAACGTTACATCAATCCGTGCTTCATATGTTTATTACTCACTTCTTAGTGATGTTACTGGACAGGGGACCTTCTCTGTTGTGTTCTCTAAAGGATTCATCTCTTCATAATTCTCTTCGACAACCTGCCTTTGATCTCATTCAGACTATTATAGTCTCAGATGCTGCTGCTCTGATTACTTTGTTGTTTGAGTGTCACACACCATTGGACGTTGATACTAGCTTGCCTGCTGATTTCAATGATGATGACGATGAGCTTCTGTTTTCGCACGATGTTGAGGAGAGACACAACAGTTGTTGGAGTGAATTTAGTGGGCAGAGCAAACTTACCTCTCAGGATTGTAGAGATTGGATGTGCATTCCTTTGTTATGGTTTGATGTTTTGGTGGAGATCGATCCTTCAGTTCTTCCTGTATCATTTTCTAAGGCTGTTGTCTGGGCTTCATCCCGTTTTTCTATGATAGAGCCTGAAGATGGTAATCTGGCACTATCTGTAAGAGATTGGCTCTTATCCTATGCTGGAACTATTTCATCTTCTTTTGAGTGGGAGATTCCTACTGGTTCTGATCATGGTGGAGATGGGAATAAGTCAAATAATTCAGTCAAAGCATCAGCAATGTGCATTACATTAATAAAAGCATTCAAAAGGTTTTCTGAAGCAAGAGCTTTCTTTTTTATATCATGTTCAGCAACCAAGATGATGACATTATTTTCCATCTTAATTGTTGTAGTTTGATTGCTTTTTTATTTTTAAATATATATATATATATATATATATATATATATATATATATATACATATTTGGTCAAGAAAGCCGGAAGGGGGTTTATATTGCTTTCATTGTGACGGAGGTGTTTTTTTTGCATCTGCAGGTTCTGTGCCCATTTTTTAATTAAGATGGAACAAGGAGAACTATGGAAGCAGTGGACATGGGAACCAAGAATGGCTGAGAGCTTGATCCTATTGCTCGTTGATCCAGTTGATGTATGAATATTATTCTTTGTCTTAACATTTTGTTTCTTTTGAGTGACTTCGGCACTATGCCAATTACTGTGCTGCCTCCCTGCGTTCCCATCAATATTGGTCTGTTACTTTATTCTAATTTATTTTCATTTTCTTTTTCCGTGTTTGATGCAGATTGTAAGGCAAGTTGATAGACTTATTCTGGAACAAGTTTCAAACACACGGGATCTTGCTTCTGGTTTGCAGTTCCTTTGCTCCAGTGCATCTTCGCTCTCTGCCATTTATTTGGGATTGAGACATGCATTCAAACTGGTATAAATCCTTGAAATCTTCTGAAACATTTATGTACCTATGTCATTTACATTTGTTAAGATGTGCCGTGCACAGAACTATAGTTCCTTCTTATGTTTGTCTTTCTATATATTTCCAGGTCCAGTTGGATTTCGTTCTAGCGAAGTTTCAGAATTTACATCATTTTTTCTTTGTCCTACGGAAACTTCTCAAAGATGCTGTTGCTGCTTCCCAAACTTCCACAGACAATCCAGTTGGTAGCTCAAACCTATCAAAGTTATCGTCCTCAGGGGGATTTTTGCGGCAGCCTGATTTTGATGCTTTATCTGAAAGTGATCGCAAGAATCCATTAAATTCTCTATCTAGTAAATGCTGGGAGAAGTTCTGTTGCTTAGCAACCGAAATTTCATGGCCTGCTATAAGAAAATGCTTGGTGGAAGGGAAGGAATTCATAGATAATAAAAGCTCCCTGGTATGTTTCTTCTAAGTTTGGCCTTTCATTTGACTGTGTTGATTTTATGTTGGTGATTTCTTTTCACTCTAAACTGCAAGCAATTGGTCAAAAGTGCCCTACTTTTCCCTATAAATCATAGTCATGCTAACGGTTTTCAGAGGTGAAGACATTTTATTTCTTTCAGGACTAATCAGATGCCAAGCTAAGGTAAGCTGGGGAACATTTGGCAACACTCCAATATAATCCATTTGTTGTCCTTTATTGTGTGAAAAAAAAGAAGAAGAAGAAGAAAAAAACAGCTGAATCTCATATTGACATATTTGTTCGTTTTCTTTTCTGTTGGGATGAACCAGAAATTGCAAATAAAAGGGGTGGGGAAGCAAAAAGGGTAAGAAAAAGGTGCCTTGCAAGGAAACAAGTATTTCTCTTGAACATTAGGGTACCCAAAACATATCATGAGAGACTAGGTTAACTCATAAGGAGGTATTCCTCATTAAAAGGGGGAGTTGAAATAGTAAAAGGTAAACAACACTTCCAGAAGGACCAAAATAAAGTGCCTATTTGAGAAACTACTGAAGGGTGGCTTGCTTGGTTGCTCCTAGTACTCTCAATGATTGACATCAAGCATGTAACTGAAAAGGAAACTATCATAGGTAGGTTCATTGCCAATCATCTATGTCCATCTAATCTTTGTGTCTCTGCCCCTAAAGGATTTATTTATTTTTGAATGGAAATGGAGATGTCGTTAACATTGAAACCACTGATTCATTAGGGGTTTGGCAGTTATTTTTTGATGGAGTAGCTGATCAAGTTGGACATGGTGCAGGAATACTTCTGAACCAGGTGTATCTCATATAACCTTGGTATTCAACCTCATCTTTGTCCTGGTAGTCAGAGCTGTTCTATGACCATCCCTTATATTTTCTTTGCTTGGTAAGCTAAGGAAGCACATTTCACACAGTACTATTGTACAACATGGATTGCTCATGACAAGATTGGCCTTCTCTATAATGTAATGTAATAGAAGTCAGAGTCAGTTGTCACTGTTCACATTGTTGCCCTGAAATACACTTGAATCTTTTGTCACAAAAGTGGCCTTTGTGAAACTGTGGTACTTTTTGTACAATCAACTTTGGAGTTCATGGCTTAACTGTATTATGGTAATTCTGTTAAATGTGCTTGTGTTTTTACCTCACCGGGTATTGTATGTTAGTAATGGGTTGTTGATATGGGCATTGATTTAGCCTTCTCTATTTACTTTTATCTCTTTGATCTTCTCCATACTCATCTTTCTGCACTCTTTTATGGAAAATCTAGTTAGTTTGTTGCATCTTGATATACTGTAGTGCTTGGCAAACCAGGTTTGGTCCATGTGCAACTGGGTGTTACACATTTAATAAGCATCTAAAAGCTTGCCTTAGGAGTAGCTCATTTCTCTACTTGAATAGGAGTTGGCACTTTCTTGTCCTGTAAAATCCAGTTAGTATGAGCCAAAAAGTTAGGCCAAAATATGTCTTGTTAGTTGCCTTATTGAAGAAACCACTGCCACACTCATCTGAAATCTTCGTCAAATATCTTATCCTTTCTTCTGTTGAGCTAAACATGTCACAATGGCAGAAATGTCTAAAATTCTAACCTGGTAACCTACAGTATTAATCTTCCGTTGTTGGCCATATCAAACTTCTGGAAGAATTCATTGTAAATTCAGAAGTTGAGAATTTACCAAATCTGTCTTTCAGATTCACATTTAATATGCAAGTTATTAACAGTCTCCCGATTCACGTTGCTCAGGATTTACATATAGGCTGCAGTGATTATGTTTAGGGAGTCCATTGTTATCTAAGCAGCACAATAGACCTCAGGTTCATCATATTTTTTCTCTGTTGCAACTTGCAATTGGCTTTGGGTATGGCAAGTTTTACCTTTGCTTGTTGATATATTCTTATTAGTTTTTTGTTTGTTATTCAGATGACTTGTGTTCGTTTGCTTGAGATCCTTCCAGTTATTTTTGGGAGGCTTGAATCATCTATTCTTAAGCTGTCTGGGAGTCAAAGCACCTTGGATGAAGGGCATTTGGATTTAAATTTGCTTCATGATTTGATAGACTGGGGAAAGTCATCACTTGCGGTTGTAAATAGATATTGGAGGCAGACATTATTTTCTTTTTTAGATTTACTCAAGGTTTCATGTGATCGTAATTCTGAAAGGACAATCAAGGCCATTGAAGAACATATCTCATGTGGTGGGTTCCACCTCGTCCCCCTTCTCATATCTTACATAATTCGTAATCATCTTTTAGTTTAGTGCTATTATTGTAATGCCATGTTTCTTTCTTGCTGTATCGCTTGACATGTTACCTGCTCTTTTCAGGGAGCATCCTCATAGATGAATTGAAGAGACAATTTTCACAGCTATCAGTCCCACTAGCACGTAATGCTGATTGTGTAGTGGGAAGAAGAACCTTGGCTGCACTGCCATCTCCTAAAAGTTTGAATTCTGATGGGATATCTTTAGCTGCTGATACAAAGCCTACCCCATTACAAGGCATAGATTTGCAAATAGTGGACTCAGTGGCAGTGGCCAATAACGGTTGTAGAGATGATCCAGTTCTTCTTTCAGATGATGAAGAGGCAGAGGGAGTTTCTCCTGAGGCAGTCATTTTGTCTCATGGCAAGTCAAGTTGTTTGATGTTGGATGGGAAGACCGTAATTCCAATTGCTGAACACAGCAATTTGCAGGGTAGTAAAGGGAATAGCTCTGTTAGCTTTTCAAAGAACTTACATGGGTCGTTTAAGGTTAAAGACGCTGCAGAAAATGCTGGGATTGCTTCTCAAATGTATAATCATGATGCATCCAAGGGAAAACTTGTTTCTGCTGCACCTCATCAATTGGAAGCTGAAGCCGAGGTGAGAAAAGAAAAGATCTCTTCATGCGTTAGCAATGCTTCTCCATGTCTAAGTAAAGCTGATCCTATTCACAAGAATTCATTAGACAGTATCGAAGAGAAGACATCGAGAAGTAAACTCTCCTCTACCTCCCTTCATCAGTCACAAGGTGTAGATGGAAAGAGAAAAGGAAATATGTCTGCCTTCAACTTAGATAATGCATTCCAATCTAAGCAGAAACCAGATTCTATTCTCAAGAGCTCATCAGAAAAAAGCTTGGATCAGCTAAGTTTGAGAGGGAATGCTGGTACCAATATGAACTCAGAAACACGGGATACTGTTATAAGTGAATTAGTACATGATCCCAAAGATGATCCATTAGAGGCTGCACTCAAATCTGCTGGACATCCAATGCCGTCATTGACAAAGTCAAGTACATCTGTTCCTAGAAGGAAAGTCGTGCAACTTCAAATGCCTATAGAAAACAAATCTAGTTTTCTACATAGGCTGGATGGTAGAAGTAAAAGGTTGAAGCGTCCAAGACTGGATGACTGGTACAGACCAATTTTAGAAATTGATTACTTTTCAACTGTGGGACTATCATCAAAAAATAATGATGAGAATCCAACTGCAACAAAATTCAAGGAGGTGCCTGTCTCTTTTAGTTCACCTGAACACTATGAGGAAATCTTTCGGCCTTTAGTTTTGGAGGAGTTCAAAGCTCAATTGCGGAACTCCTTTTCAGAGGCATCTTCATCCGAAATGTGCTGTGGAAGTCTTTCTGTACTTTCAGTTGAAAGGGTTGACAGCTTTCATCTAATTCGCTGTGTTCCTGATGCAAGTGACCATGCCACATCTAGAGGCTTGTCAGAGAATGACCTGGTTTTGCTGACAAGGCAGCCCCTGCAAAATTCTGCCCATGATGTTCACATAGTTGGAAAGGTATTTTCTTTATGTGCATATTAATTGAGAAAAAGTAAGGTTACAATCCTATAAAATATTATCTCTGATAGATCTTTACTCTGATGCGGCATATGTTGTTTGGTGCTAAAACATGGCATGTTGCTTTTGATGATCCAGGCTATTCAAAATAATCAAATTTCCTTATCTGCCATCTTTTCTTTAAATGGATAATGTGATTTGCAAAAAATGAGAGAAGAAAGAGAGATCGTGAAGATGAGAAACAGAAATAGAGAAACCAGATGAGAGGGAGAAACAGAAATCGATAGAGAGAATAGGACCACCACTGTCATTGTGAGGATCTCCAAATAACAGACACTTTATTTATGGCATAAATCTAGTTACACAATCAAATTCGAAATTAGAAATATGGACTCTTTAACACTTGCATTGAAACCCAGCTTGAGATTTAATGCCTTCCTAAAATGCCCTTCTAGCACTCTGCATCAAGCCAAATTAATATGAAACATTCTCAGCTTGTTACAACTTACAAATATAACTCACTCATTAGCACCCAAAGATTTTGTGAATAAATCAGCCAACTGCTCTCCGGTTTGAACATGACAAATAGAGGTCAGTCCCTGTATCAGCTTCTCACGAACAAAGTGGCAGTCTACTTCTATATGCTTCATACTCTCATGACTCAGGCCAAGCTCACCCACAAATTGCTTAATCCATATGAGTTCACAAGTAACAAGTGTAATGGCTCGATACTTTGAGTTTGAATTGGATCGAGTAACCGTTGTCTGGTTCTTACTCATCTAAGACACAAAATTCCTTCTAACCATAGTAGAATAGTTTCTGGTAGATCTCCTATCAATTGGTGAACTGATTCAATCTGCATTAGAAAATCCCTCAATTCTCTTATGACCATGATTTGTGCAGAGCCCCAGGCTAGGAGCTCTCTTATGATGCCTCAATATGTGTTCGACCGCACATGGATGAGTGGTTTGTGGACTAAGCATACTGACAGAAAAGGTACCATCAGGTCGAGTCACAACAAAATAATCTTATTTTCCAATTAGCCTTAGATACTAATTTTTGTATCACCAAGCGCTTCTTCAATCTTTGGGCATAAGTTTTATATTTGGATCCATTGGGGTATCCAAAGGCTTCGAACCTAGCATCCCTATTTCAGATAATAACTAAATGGCATACTTCAGTTGGGATAAAAGGATTGTTTACTTTTACTAAGCTACTTCTATTCCCAATATATTTAAGTCTCCCTAAATTCTTGGTTTGAAACTGTTATGCAAATAGGCCTTCAATGCATCAATACCAACTGAACCATCTGAAGTAGTAATAGAATCGTCAACATACACAACAATATCCTTCTTGTACTTGACTGACAGAAGATGACTGATAGAAGAATACTGAGTGTTCAATCTCACAAGAATTCAAACCACAATCTGTCACAACTGAAGTAAGTTACTCAAACCATGCATCTGGTGGTTGTTTCAGGCTTTCAGGCTGTATAGTAACTTATTTAGGCGACACACCAAACCATTCTCCCCAGAGCAACAAACCCTAGTGGTTGCTCCATATAGACTTATGGAAAAACCCGTTAAGAAAAACATTCTTCACATCTAATTGAAACATGGGCCAATAATAATTAGTAGATTAGGAAATCAAGTGTTGAACAGAAGTGAGCTTCACCCCAAGGAAAAAAGTATTGAGATATTCTACACCACGTACATATCCCTTCGCCACAAGTCTAGCCTTCAATCTAGCAAGAGAATCATCGGGATTTACCTTCACTGCAAGCATCCAATGACATCCAATAGTTGTCTTCCTAGGAGGTAAGGAAATAAGTGATTTAAACAGGTTGAGGTCCCATAATTTTCCCAAAACCAAGAGGCCCAATCCATAGCTTACCGAATACCCCACGGGTATTTTGGTAATCTTTTCAGCCTTTTGGGGTTCAAAAGGGCTCTAGTTGGAACCCCCTTGATCTAGGTTATGGATCTATCTTTAATTTTTATTTTTTTTTATTTTTTATAATTTGGATTAGTATTTCGTGAATTATGAAGTCCTAGTCAGTATGGGATCCCAATTAGAATCCATTTTAGAGTGAGATTCCTTTTGATAATTACCCTTAATATTGCAAGTTGTTTTTTATAAATTTCCTTTTTTTGTGGCTACTATTTATTGATTCATAAGGGGGATCTTAGTCTATTAAGGACTCCCTAGTTGAGTCAAGTTTTGTTTTCAACTACTCACAATAGAGTTGAAAGCGCTCTTAAACTCAAAAGAGGGCTAAAATGCCCTATATACCCCTACTAGGGGGTTCAGCCAGATCAAGGGGGCTTCTTGGAGCCATTTGGAGGGCCCCACTTAGGGTTTCAGCCGGGAGGGGGGGTCTTTGTGTTCACATCACCTAGTTCCGCTGAAACTCTCATAACTCCCAAACCCTTCAGTTAAACCCTAAACTTCTACACCTACCCTAATTTTGATCCAAAACCTAAGCTCAACTAAGAATCCTAAACCCCATAAGAGACCTAATTCTACCTGGAAAAGTTCTGTAATTAGAGATTATGAAAAACAAAAAACTTCTCGAGTTTCTAGACTTATTCCTAGCCTAAACCTAACACCTAGATCCAAGCATTGGGAACCCAATCAGACCAAGCCGCTGAGTTCCTTGAGATTTTCAAAGTGTTTTAGTTTCTGTTTGTACCACATAAAATTGTTGTATTGAAAAAAATGTGCTACAACTGCTTTGGTTGCCTTGACAACAATGGTAGATTCCTTGCAGGGAGTAGGACAACCCTAATCACTGCTTTACAAACTAGGAATCCCTTTCTAATCAGGACTCCTAAACAACTTGCAAATTAAGGACTCAGAAAAATAAAACTGTCTAGGTTCCCACAAGCATATGGACCCAAGTATGAATAATTGGACTCAACGGAAAATCGCAAAAAATGACCAAATTATCCCTGGTGGAAACAGGGTGTAGGGCTTGGGGGAGCAATCCTAAGCCCTATGCTGCCCCTGGAAATAGTTTACATCAAGAATGAATCTGGTTACACAATTGAAGTCAAAGTTAGAAGGTAGAGTCCAACATGGACTCAAATATTTGCTCAACAACCCAGCTCGAAATTAAACTCCATGCCTAAGTCTCGACCATTTTCTATCTTAAAAATTAAAATGCCCTTCAACAGTAATAATGTTATTTTCATGAAAGTTCAGTGCTTGAAAGTAGTTAATCAGATGTATCTAGTGTTCACAAAACTGGGAAATTAATTTTATATGAAGTCTGGATTTGTGGTACCTTTTTCAAGTGTTGCTGTTTGCCATTTGTAGATATTAATGTTTATTGGTAAGATTTTGTACTAAAACTTTCTAATTACTGTTGGAATTGGGTATAGTGTACCTTACTGACACATTTTTGTTCTATCTCAGGTGGAGAGGCGTGAGAGAGATAATAAGCGAAGGTCATGTATACTAGTTATTAGGTTTTATCTGCAAAATGACTCTTTGCGTTTCAATAAATCTAAAAGGCTTCTTATTGAAAGAAGCAAATGGTACGTAAGTCGCATTATGAGCATAACACCTCAACTTCGAGAATTCCAGGCACTCTCATCTTTAAGTGATATCCCTATACTTCCCATTATATTAAAACCCACAAGTCACTGTCTTGGTCAGTATGACTTGGAAAGGACTGGTCTAGGAAAGCTGACTCAACCCTTGCAGCAAATTCTTAATTCATCATTCAATGATGGCCAGCTCCAAGCTATCAACGATGTCATTGGAACACATGGCTCGAAAAAGGAATTTGAATTGTCTCTCATCCAAGGTCCTCCAGGTAGATGATATTTTGCCATCTTGTTTCTCAGATGATGTAGTTCAAAACGTTTGCTCTCTAGTTTAGCTGCTACTTGCCATATGGATTACTTTTTTTGCAGGTACCGGCAAGACTCGAACTATTCTTGCTATTGTCAGTGCATTGCTTGCTTTACCTCCACAACAAAAGTGTGATAAGTCAAAGTTTCAAAATAGATATCTTAGACCCATCAGTATTTCATGTAGCAATACAAGAATCAGTCAATCTGCTGCAATTGCAAGGGCTTGGGAGGATGCTGCCTTAGCTAGACAACTTAATGAGGAGGTGGAGAAATCGTCTAAATCAGTTGAAAATTCTGCTAGAGTACGGGTGCTCATTTGTGCGCAATCTAATGCTGCAGTCGATGAGCTGGTAGCGAGAATATCTACTCATGGTCTCTATGGGAGTGATGGGAAGATGTACAAGCCTTATCTGGTAAGGGTTGGAAATGAAAAAACTGTTCACCCAAATTCACTTCCCTTCTTTATTGATACTCTTGTTGTCCAACGCTTGGCTGAAGAGAGGATGAGTGGAAGTGATGCCAAAAATGATGTGATGGGGGAATCTTCAATGGTACTCCGATCTCATTTGGAGAAAATCGTAGACCAGATTAGGTTCTATGAAGCTAAGCGCTCTGAGTCGAGGGATGGGAGTTTGGACCCAAAAAAATCTTCTGAAGGTGTAGCACCAACTGAGGATGATAGCCTGGAAATCTCGTATGCAACAATAGGGACAAAGCTGAAGAGACTTTATGAGCAGAAGAAAGAAGTTTACTTAGATCTTGCTGCAGCACAGTCTCGTGAGAAGAAATCAACAGAAGAAATTAAAGCTCTTAAACATAAGATACGGAAATCTATTTTGGAGGAAGCTGAGATTGTAGTGACTACACTGAGTGGCTGTGGTGGTGATCTCTATGGAGTTTGCTCTGAATCTCTATCAAGTCATAAGTTTGGGAGTTCATCTGAGCACACATTATTTGACGCTGTTGTGATTGATGAAGCTGCTCAAGTATTTTCTTTCTTCCCTTTCCCTTTATTTTTGGCATCATTCTTTTCCCAGTACTTGGTATATACTGTTATGTTACTTTTATTTATTTAGTTTTTTAATTGTAGGCTTTGGAACCAGCGACTCTGATTCCTCTTCAGCTTCTGAAATCAAATGGGACCAAATGCATAATGGTGAGGGTTGTTGGGAATAGTGATAGGTGGAACATTGTCTTGTTTATCAATTCTTATATGCTTCAAATTCATTTTATGAAGGTCGGTGACCCAAAGCAACTTCCTGCAACAGTGATCTCTAATGTTGCGAGCAAATATCTTTATGAGTGCAGCATGTTTGAGCGTTTACAAAGAGCTGGTCATCCTGTTGTCATGCTTACGGAACAGGTGAAGTTACTTGCCTATATTGAAATTTGAAGATATTATTTCTCATAAGGTATGTTTCATTTACAGGCCCCAATGGGTATTCATAGTTACAACTTACAATCTGAGTAAATTCCACTCTAAGTAGGAAGGGGAAAAAAAAAGTAAGAAAACTAATCCTAGACTTAATAGGAAACAAATCTAACACTAAATAGGAAGCTGATGTAGAACATATAATTAAAAGAGGAGTCTTATTCACTATGACGAATGGTAATATCCACAATGCAATCCGCGGACTTATGTTTTCTCTGATAGACTTGAAGAGGCAGTGTGATAAGCCCCTTCTATCACGAGTCTACACTCAACAGCGTGGAAAGCAAGTCCCTAAAATCTAGGGAAGGAAACGATTGGAAGTTTTGAAGAGTCATATTACATTCAGGTTACTTTTTAGGATTAGAGTTGAATTAGGAGTAGAGTTGAAGAGTCCTACTCGAATTGGGATGATTCTTTTGATTAAAACTCTAGGAACGTAATTGCTATAAATAGGGGGAAGGAGAGTAGAAGGGACATGTTTTGAGAATTAATTGGGAAGTTGAGTGAGAGTTCTTGCTCTGGGGTAGCCGTAGGATTCACCTACTGCTAGTAGAGTGTTTTGTTTTTAGAGATTCTTTTGATTATATTGGAGATGGCTATTATCGTGGTGTGATAATTTTTCAATTACTATTCTGTTGATATTGGGTCGTATCACAGTGTCTGATAGAACTAAAAATGGAATAGGAGGAAATCATCCAAAACAACACTCTCACCAGTCGGGGATGGACTAGAATAATATGGGGCATCCTCAAAAAATGTCACATTATAGCTCACAAATTGTCTGCGTCGAATAGGATCATGGCATTGAAAACCTTTTTGAGTGCGTGAGTACCCAAGAAAAATGCACTTTATAGACCGGGGAGAAAGCTTATCAGCCATATGATGTACACTTGAAGAGATTTATTAGCCTGCTGAAATTGAAATAATTTTTCATAGATATTATATAGATAGATATGGGTCATATTCTTGGCTTGGGAATATGTTTCCTGCAAATCATCCCATATTCCATTGGCACTCTTGTGGAACATAACATTGGCCATTGTTTGTGAATTTTTAAAAGTAACCGCAAGCGCACGGTATCGTGTAACTAACGGGTCGATCTCAGGGAGATATGCCACTTAGAATTGATATTCTTAATAGTAATGCAAGAGTGGAATGATTCAATTTTTGTTAACTAATTAACTAAACTAAACGATCCTAATTTATATGTCTAACGCAATCGAATTGAAACGAAAAATAAATTAAACACAATCAATGCATAAATAAAAAACAGGAAAAAAAATGCGAACAATAACAAAGCAATAAACAAAGAAATAAACAAAGCAATAAAAAGAAAAAGAAATAGCTAAAATGCAGATGCAACACCACCCGTCACCAGAAGCAGAGGCATGACTGTAGGCTTGCTCCGGTTATGTGGTCCGAGATGATGAATGAATAGGCGTAAATAACAGAAAGTAAATAACAAAGCAATAAACAAAGCAATAAAAGGAAAAGGAAGCCTTAACCAAAGAGAGGCACGACTGTAGGCATCTCTGATCAAGGATCCAGGGGAAGGGAGAACAATAAATAATGCTGAAAGTAAATCCTAAATTAAGAATATGGAGGGGTAGATAGAAGCGGGAATGGAGGGAGGAGAGAAGATTAATAAAGAAGGTTACTTACTTGCGAATTGAACAAACGATTCGAATCTCAACCAACCCTAACAACCAGATCTAGATCTAGAATGATCTAAATCTGCAATTGCTAGACCCAGAGAAAAACGAATCTAAAAAAACTGAAACTTGAACTTGAAGAAGCTTGAACTTGAATTGCATTACATAAAAAGATTAAACCTAAACATTGAATCTAGAAATTTAAATCTCACTAATGCAAGCAAAGAAAACTAGAGAAAACATAAATAAACTGAAGAGAGAAGAAAGAATGCTTCTACTAAGCTCTAAGACACGTTCTCCTTTGATGGAGTATGCTCTCCTTTTATAGAGTTTACATGAGATATGAAGTACGGCTGAATTTGAATAAAACTCAGGGTTTCTATCTGACTCAACCAATTAGGGTTTTGACGTAGTAATCGCGCCGACTTAGAGAGATCAGATGCATAATTCCACCGTTGGATTTGAGGTTTAAGTAGTCGTGAAGCTCTCCTCCAAAAATCAGCACGATCGGACATCGGATGACCATTCGATGAAGGGTTTGATCGAAACTGGACAGAGGCATTCAAAAACGGGATTTTTCCTCTTTTTCTTTTTGAATATAATTCTTTTTCCTCTTTTTCTTTCTTTAATTAAATCCAAGATAAGAGATAAGATATTGAGATATGCAAGGACTCTTTTCCATTTGGACTCTCTCAATAATATCTTTGTAGATTTGATTTAAAATCTCAGGCAGAGATCAAATTTGCCGTCTTTATCTCTTCAATATTTCGGAGTTGGCCCATAATCACACATCTCTAGCCCATCATGCTCCAGATCAGGCCCATTTTTGCATTTGAGAATTTGAATGGACTTCTTGACGTGTAAAATAGCATGATTCAAGCCCAAAACTCCAAATATTTTCTTAAATCTTGAAAAGTCCTAAAATCTGCAAAAACAACATAAAACCCAAGGTAACTCCACTCTAAATGTATAAAATGCATGCTTTATGCCCTAAGATTTCACACATAAATGTGCTCATCAGATTCCCCCACACTTAGACTAAGCTTGTCCTCAAGCAAAATTAAAGAAAATTCAAATGCAAGTAAGAAACTAGTGCAACAAAATAAATCCTAACTCACTTTCATAGGAATCACGGTTACACTTAGCATGTGCAACAGGCCTTTAAACCACTAGGTTACCCCTAGAGGACGAGTTTTGTCTCGTGGATGTTTGCAGTGAATGTACATCCAAAATTCCAATATTAGCTCAAAATAAAACATTGCAAATTCCAACTCGTAACAATTGGTAAGTACTCATACAAGATCAATAGCTATGACAATTTTTCTCACCATTGATTTAAGATCCCCCACACTTGAACTTTATTACCCCATATTGATTCTTGAGACTTAGCATATATCTCAATCAAGGACTCACCTTATATCTTTCAAGTACACCTCTCCTTTAAGCAAAACCACTCATAAAGTAAGGGGACCAAGGACTAAGGTTTTGAAGTATTTTTGACCAAACAATTTTACCAAGGCATTGATGACACTTGTATTTATTTCTCTTTTTTTTTCTTCTTTTGAGTAGTGAACTCTACATTACTCCACTACGGTTGGCTTGAATAACATGGTGGAGCAGACACCAGAAACCCAAGTTACTTTGTAGCTTTGCTTTGTAGTTTCGATCAAGTCACCTCGATTCCTGAGTCGGAGTGCCCTGTCTAGTTCCAAGGAATTCAACTTTTACTTTCTACTCTTTTTTTTTCATGCCCTACACAAAATTGATCTCAACTTCTAGCCAAAGAAACAAGGACCCACAAAACTCATAGATGGTTCGACGCCTTAAGTTAAGGGCCTTTTATTTTTCTAAGGAAAGTCTCATCTCAACATATATACAAGTTACCTTCCTCTCAACAGGGTTTTTATGTGTTCATGATGGGTACCAAAATCACTCTTATTTCACACATCATAGCAATTGAAAGAATATGTATACTAACCAAAAGTCAAAGTTAAAATCTACAATGAACCTATACCCCCCCCCCACACACTTAAGTAATGCAATGTTCTCAATGCATGCATGCTAAACAAGGAAGACAAGTGAGGGGTATACCTTTCAGTCAAGATGTGCTTATCATGGGAAGCTTTAGTCTTATCTTCAATATCAATGTATGATGGGGAAGGTACTCCAAATAAGAAAAACCGTGAATCGAAAAATCATCTCTAAAGATCTGAAGAAAAACATTCACAATGTTAAAGAAAATTCTCATCATACGTTGAGGTTCTCTAGAAGGTTTTGCATCTTTCATAAGATGAATATAATGTTGTTCAATGGAAGAGCTTAGACCTTTGACATTAGTGATAGACCAACTCAATGCTTCTCTATTATCATTCAGTAGTGTGATCAACTCTTCTGCTTTGTCAGAAGTTAAATCAGAGACAACAATGACAGGAAGAGAATTATCTTGTCCCAAGAAAGCATACTGCACGTTAGAAGGCAACTCTTTCAATTCTAGCTTGGGGGGTTCAATTATTGAGGGCTTGGGAATGGAGATGGAGATGGATAGTGGATTAATAGGCTCCAAAGGTGTGTAAAAATTTAAGACTTCGGAAAAGAAAGTTTCACTATCATCATCCAACATATCCATACATTCTTGAAATTTAGAATCAAAATCAATCTCAAAGTTGGTAATCACATTATTAGGAAAATCAAAAGATTCCTCAACTTCTATGGGTTTCTCAAACAAACCTTTATTAGGAGATACTTGAACATTTTCCTCATCACAGTGGTCACTAATCTCGCTCTTTTTATTAATATGTGACTCACCTGTTAAATACCCTTTCCCACTTCGCAATGTAGATACAGAATTAATTGAAGCTAAAGAAGAAGGGGAGGATTCAACTTGGTTGACTTGATTTGGTAAATTTGATGGTCTTTGTTGAATCTGAATCCTAGGATTTAACTCAGGTTGGCTAGGCATTTTACCTCTTTCTCGCTCTGACAAAGCATTTGTAAGAGTGGAAATTTGTTTTTCCATATTATGCATAGAAGCCATAAAGGTGCTGGAAAACACTTCCATATTTTTCTCTAAGGTAGAAAAACGAGAAAACTCCGAATTGTTACCTCTGTTGAAACCAAGTGATGATTGATTTTGTGAAATGAGAGGCATATGAGACACAATAGGAGAATTGACAGGCCTAGCTAAATTGGGATTCTGAAAATTAGGGGCTTGAGGGAACTGGACATTTTGATTATAAGAAAATTGTGCACTTTGTTGTTGAGGGGCACCAAAGTGATTTTGTGTGGAATAATTGCTTAATCCATTTTGGTTTTGCCCTTGAGATCTTGATGATAGTATCATCTTGGGCCTAGCTAGAACAAATTTTATCAGTCTTGGCAAGGGGGTCAGCGTCAATAAATTTGAGATTACCCATTGCAAGATATAGACATGAACAGCTTGGGACTGTAATAGGTAGTTGGAACTACCTTTTTAATTTGAAGGAAGTAATCTAGACTCAGCAATACTAATGCTGGAATCGACAGTTATGGTAGACATGTAAAACTGAGGTAGATCTTACCAACGGTAGGATAAATCACACAAAAACTGCAGCGCAGGGAGCAAAACAGCACGATCCACAACTTGGATAAGAAAAAAAAGGGTATTCTGCAGCGCATAGAATAGAGGGGTATGTAGGGTAGTAAGACTGTAGTTGATCCAAGCTCTGGGATCTTTAGTACAGGCAGTAGATAGTGAGATCAGTTTACATGAATGACTGATCTAAAACCATATTACTTGCAGCTATAGGTGGCTGCGCACCAAAGGGAACAAGAACAGAAAACAAACTCCAGAAGAGCATGATGGAGACAACACTGATTTGATTAAAGGAGCTCTAATACCATGCTAGAAATCAAGCTCTAAGAATAAAATTAGTCACTGAACTTGAAAGAGAAAGCAAGGAAGAAGAGAAAGAAGAAGAAAAAGAAGAGAGAACAGCATCAACCTGCAATTCTAGATCAGCTTCCTAGAATCGCAGGCTTGTTTATTTATAGCCTTCAATCGCTGGCTGTCACCGGAGTTGCTAATTTTGTCGTCGATCAAGTGGAAGCTGAAGAGAGTAGCAGAGGGAGAGGACGAGAGGTTCGGGGCTTAGGGCTCGCAATTGGGTTGTCGAGTGAAATTCTTGCTAATTCTTGCTTTTTTTTTGTTAGAAATGATCCCATGTATCTCATGTAAAACTTATATAAGCACTCAACCATTAGATGATTCCCAATTGGAATCTAATTTCTAATTCATTTTTGGCCTTTAATTTGGAATAAAAAATATGGTGGTTTTTAAAATCCACAAAGGCGGTCGCCTAGGGGTCCTATGAGTTCGAGGCAATGCATCCGGTGATGCGTCAGAGCCCGAGGCGACCGCCTTATGGACTCCACATAAGGCGAGAATCGCCTCAGCCCCTCAATCTCCGTCAGGACGCCTAAGCGACGTCTTGACAACTATGAAAATACGCTCTCTTGGTCGGAACCTGAGAGATTTCGCTAGTTTTTACCTTCAAGTTTTGACCCCCAAACCAATTTTTGCTGGTCTTTGGTGATTTCAATCTCTTTTTTCACCCTAAATCAGTAACTCCTTTGCCTTTACTTAGTTCCTGGACAACTTTAGGCATAATGTGTTATGGGCAATTTTCGTCCGGCATTCATAGTGCTACTATAGATGGGATGGATCCCCCAATTTCAGCCAAGCACTCAACTTGGAACTGAAGCCTAGGACTTTGTTTGTTGTATATGTAGGTATCAAACAATTCATGTATGCATTATACAATACAATTTGTTCAAATTTACAAAGTTTGTATTTCTCGGAACCTCTCATGTGTTAGTATACTTGAATGGTAACTTTTGAATGCTTTTATTTTTTTCTTTCTTCCAAGCAAAATACGAGTTTCATTGTGTTCATTATGCTTTAAATAGGTAGTATGCAAGGAATCAGATGAAAAACCCATCATATAAGTGCGAAACTTGGGTAAAAATGTTTGAAGTTTTTGAGTTTCTGGCCTGGTCAAAACTTGCTTATCCCAGTTCTGACCTAGTCAAAACCGGCCTCGAAACTGAGATTTAATGCTTGGGCCTTGATCAAAAAATATGGGATCTCCCATAAGTTGGCTATCTATACCACCCAAACTAGTGGACAAGTGGAAGTTTCCAATAGAAGGGCAGCTGCTAACATTCTTATGATCCCATCTCCACCCGCAAGATGCCACTTCAAACTAGTGGTGCCACCTCCTATTATCTGTTTGCTGCAATAGTTGCATTCTGACTCTCTCTTTTTTGGGTCAGTTAATGGGGGGCTCTCCCATAGTTCCATGTGACCATGCAGTATCCCCCATGATATAACAGGAAAGTTGCGAAGAAGCAAATGCCAGACTTGTTAAAATAAACAAGATCACTTACAGTATTAACATTAACACTAAATTTGACTCCTAAACAACTATGGACTATAATTTCAAAATAGAGTTTGTAAAAAAAAAATTCCCCTTTTTGAAGTTTTCTTTCAGACATTTTTCTAGCATTTCACCTATCAGTTGTCTAAATTTTTTTTAATGTAATTTCAACAATTATTACATAAAATTCAGTTAATTGTAAAATATATGAACAAAAAGGAAAATCAACACCCTGGAACCATATAGATGATAATTGGTGAGTAGGATACTTAGAGCTAAGAATTCAGCCTCAAAATTAACTGTTGAAGTTCCGCTTTGGTCCCCCCATGTTGGAACCTTCACCTCAACTATCAAAACTCGCAAGTCCTGCTTGTTTTGGTCGAGTTATTTTTTTTTTCTTTTTTCGAAAGTCCCATGAACATCTATTGGTGTGAACCCATCTTGTCTCTATAGGCCAAGATTTGAGATACGTAGTTACGACTGAGATATGCTTCCATGATTAGCACAAAGGCTTTGTAATTGCATCCATTTGTAGCTCAATGTAGTGCGGTCCATGCTTGGTCCTGAGTTGAAGATGATTTTGTGAGAAATTTAGTACTTTGAGTCATATTACGTCGGTGAAAAAATCAGGTCAATCAGAGTTTGGAGGAAAGAGATATGATCAATTAAGTAAAACTATATAAGACAAGTTAAAAGTCAAAAAAAAAAAGAATAAAGAAGGGGAATGCCTAAACAGAATGTGTGTTCCAAACACGTTTAAAATGGGATGATTTACTTTTTGCCCTTTTTTGGCATTTATGTTGCAGTATGCATATGAAAGGCATATCTGACTTTAGAATCCTAATTTTAGAAACAAGAAAGCATGAACAACACTTGAACAGTCTAGTTTTTATCCCTTCAATTTTGACCTATTTTGACCCCAAAAAAAAAAAAAAAAATTTTGTGGCCTTTACATAGTCGTCATGCTTGGGCCTTAATTTCTTGCTGAAAACAAATCTTCAACAAAACAAAATATTGCTTTATTGTTTTATGCTGCAAAAACGTTTATCCATGTGTATCTTGACCATTCCATGCATGAGTCCGGATCCTCTACCCACATGGTTGGATTCTTGACATGTGTCCAATCTCAAAGCAATATTTTCTTTTTTTAACAAATTAGCTAAAATAGAACTTAACAACATTAATCACTGTTTTAACTAATTTACTAAAAAAGAAAATGTTATTTTGAGATTGGACACGTATCAAGAATCCAACCATGTTGGTAGTGGATCCAGAGTCCCCGTGCATATCTATGGCGCTCCCAGAAATATAGCCATCCCTGCCCCCCCCCCCCACGTCAATCCCACGAGAAATGTATATCTCTGATACAATATGTCTCTTAAAATCATCCGGCTGATATGAAAACCTGATACTAAAATATCTGCTTGTAATCTTTTACCAATGACTCAATTTTTAATCTGTGATTTTTTACACAATGCATATGTTTTGCACTTGTACTAAATTACAGTTTGTTTGAGAGTCCAATTTGCCATTATAGCCTGTTGTGGTGCGAATTGGTCTATTTTATTGGTACGCCTGCCACTCTTGAATTCTAGTTCCTTTGAATGGAAATGCTTTCGATTAGCCTGGATGCTAACATGTTTTATTTTCTATTTACAGTATAGGATGCATCCAGAGATAAGCCATTTTCCTTCACTGCACTTCTATGAAAACAAATTACTAAATGGAGATCAGATGGGCAGTAAATCAGCATCATTTCATGAGAATGCATATCTTGGACCATATGTGTTCTTCGACATTATTGATGGGCAGGAACAGCATGGGAAGAACTCTGGATCACTATCTCTCTATAATGAGTGTGAGGCTGATGCCTGTGTTGAAATTATAAGCTTTTTCAAGAAGAGGTATGTCCCTCTACTGAAAGGATAAGCCATCCATCTTTGGTAGTTTCTGTACAATAAACTACTTCTAAATGTCATAACTAATTCCTTGGCAGGTACCCATCAGAATTTGTTGGTGGAAGGATAGGCATTATTAGTCCATATAAAAGTCAGGTTTCTCTACTGCGTTCTCGTTTTTCTAGCGTATTTGGACCCAGTGTCATTGCTGATATGGAGTTCAACACTGTGGATGGTTTTCAAGGTCGTGAGGTTGATATACTCTTACTTTCTACAGTGAGGGCTTCAGATTTGAATAATAAAGATCTTGGGATCAACTCAAGTACTATAGGTTTTGTTGCTGATGTAAGGAGGATGAATGTTGCTTTGACAAGGGCCAAGTTCTCCCTGTGGATTTTTGGAAATGCGAGGACGCTGCAGACAAATCAGAATTGGTCTGCTCTTCTCAAGGATGCTAAAAAGAGACATCTGGTTATATCTGTTGCAAGGCCCTACCAATATTTGTTTAGGAAGCCATTCTCAGGTTCAAGTAAAAGGAGCATCTCATCCAGTTCTGATTCTCATTTGGAAGATCCAAAGCTGAGTGAAAAGATCAAAAAAACCAGTAACTCTATTGAGAAAAGTATTAGCAGTTCGAAGGAAGCCAAGAGAAGGGAAACAAAAAATGTATGCTCCGATACTGGAAGACAGTCTGGCAGAAGAGAAGATGATGGAAATCATAAAAATCACAATTTTTCAAAAAAGCGTGAGTACCCATCGGATATGCTTCCAAAAGGTGTAAACAGATCCTTGAAGGGTGCAAAGTCATTCAGGACTGAAAAGTTGGCAGATGTCCCAGGTGAAGACAAGAAGAATGGCCATGAAAAGATTAACCTTGATGATGATTTGCACACCATGAAGGTGAAACCCTCATGTGAATACTCAAGAAGTGAGAATAGTCAATCCCATAAGCACAAGGAAAAAGATTCTAGTGACAGAGCTCTGAAGTTGGAAGGGTTAAAGGGGATGGTGGAATCTTCTGAGCATGATTCTGGCAAGAGCAAGTTAGGAAGCTTAGTGCCTGCTTCAAAATCTGTCCATCTAGACACACAGGGAAATGATGAGAATGCACCCAGAGATTTAAAAGAGACAAGAAAGCAGCAACGTGATGCTGTTGATGCTCTTCTGTCTTCTGCTTTAATATCTTCAAAGAAGCCCGAAATATCATCTAAGTCCATTCCTGTTAAAAGGCCAGTTTCCCCTACAATCACTACCAAAGGTACCATCAGGCCTCCTAAGTCAAGAAAAGGTAACACTTTTTGCCTGATTGATAAGTAATGAATTTTCTTTTAGTTTCTGGTGATTTTTTTGTTACAAACTTGAAATGGAAGCTAATTGTTTTTTTAGATATTCCACATTTCTTTTGATTCAAAACCCCTGCATATTGGCTGTACACATTAAGAAGCGATTAAGATCCTTTATTTGCCTGTCATATCTTCACGTATATAATATATTTTGTGTTTACGGATGGCTGAATACTTGGTAGTCTGGGTCCTGCATGACTGGTCCGCAGATTAAGTTTATAAGAGGTGTTTCAAGCATACTGTTTTTTCTTGAATTTTGTTATATTAATTTGCTTTGCATTTGGATTGCCTCATTTAGTCAGAACCCATATTTCCTATACATCTGATGATGCAGATCAACACAATGGGGTTATTTTCTCTAAAAGATGCCCGGTGTTAGGTTACTCAGGTCATGAACTCTTAATACCATCAGCTTTTAAGTTGTAATGGACCTCTTTATTGGCCCAAATTGAGGGGGAAATTTTGAAATACAAAAAATAGGGAGATAACTGTTTTTTTTTTTTTTTTTTTTGGGGGGGGGGGGGGGGGGGGGTAGTCTTTTGTCTTTTTGTTGGTCCAATTGGTTAGGATTTTAGTTTTGGGCCAATTTATGGTTGCATATGACCACTTAAGTAAGCCACATGCCTGCTGAGTCAGCAGCTCATTAATGAGCTACTTGTAGCCTCCACGTATAGGGAGAAGTAGAACATAGATTTAATTATTTAAGTATGTATTATCTCTTAAAAGATAAGGGACTTTTATAGTCTTATGTGAGTTAATTTGAGTTCAGCACTTCTTACAAAATAGGAATTGAATTAGTTGTACATTCCTTTTATATCTTCGATTTGTAAGCTGATAACAACCTTTACTTAAGGCCCATCATGGGAGTGTCTGTTGAATAATCGAATTCAATTTGCTTCCAAACTGCATCATTGTGTCTGTTCCCTTAGTTTCTCTTGGAGACAACAGCTAGTGGAATGGAGGATTTTCCCTTTTTGTAGGGTTTGAAGCCCTAGTTTTGTTTGGCAGTTGGTCTGCCATCCTTGATTTGCCAAGCAGGTGAAGACTTCAGAAGCCTTAACTTAGTTTGGAGATGATTTCCAACCCCCACCCCCTTCCCTTAATTATTTATTTATTTTTTAAAAATTTTTCCACATTGTTCATTTCCACCCCCCCCCTCCTCCATTGAACCTGCAACTTGTACACCACTGGCGCCTTTGTTCCAGCAGAAGATATCTAATTAGACTCACCCCTTGTTTCACCCTCTCAATTGCCGTAACAGCAGCAGCATGGTTTGATCCCATTATTGACCATTTGACCCTTTTCTTCATTAAACCCTACCCTAGCTACCATAAAACTACAATTTCAAACCTCCATTCAACCTGAAACTTTATTTGACCCTTTCTGTCTATTAGTTTTTAATCACCTTTTAAGGAAAGAGCTACCCCTACAAAACCTCTCTGAGAATTGACATTCGCCCACCATTTCATATTTGAAATCCCCCTTTTCTGCACATCAATCTCCCAAAGCTCCATTTCAATTGACCACCACAGAATCAAAACAGACCCCTCTACTTGTTGGCTGAGATGATCGGTTGAAGCTTGCTGCTGCTTATGAAACGACGGCAACATAGAAGAATTCTAGTCAACAAACCATAGCCTAAAAAAGCTTGCTTAGATCAGCTTGTTGCTTTCAATTCAAATCAGACTTGACATCATAGGCTTAAAGGCAAGGGTTGTAGATCTCATACCTCGAATGCACTCCCTAGGGGACCTGATTCCTACAGGGAGCATTCATTTTCCCATCCATGAACTATACAGTCTCAAGTCCCTATTCCTAAAAGAAATGAGAATTGCAGTGGCAGTGATGGAAGTCATTGGAGTGGGAATGCTAATGTTAGGGATGCCTAAATTAGAGATTATGTTATGTTGTGACCCGATTTCTTGTACCTGACTTCGAAGATGAACTCGCACCGACATATTTTTATGTGCAACCCAAATGGCCCATTGGATTGACCTGTTTACCTATTTAAAATCTTCATATGCATCTGACACTCTCCTGGTCATATTGTTAGATTAGAGATTTTTTGCCTTAGGGTTTTGGGTGAGAATTTTGTAATTCCGTTTTGGCGACTAATTGAGAGATCTCCATTCTTTTCTTCTTCTACATAGTGCAAAGTTGTCTTTCCTTGCCTGTGAACGTAGTACACCATATTGATGTGTACCACATTAAATCTCTGTGTTCTTTTTGTTTTGATTTTTGTTCCTATACGTGTTTTGTTGGTCTTCATTCTAACAAACTAGTATTTGGGCCTTTGGTTGATTTTGGTCTAAACATCCATTGTTTCTACATCAATGAAATACGATATTGAAAAATTCAATAAGAACGTCAGTTTCAGTTTATGGCAAGTTCGAATGTTGGACGTTCTTACTTAGTAAAGAGTGAGGAAGGCCATATTTGGGAAGACGAAGAAACTTGCGACTATGTCTGATGACGGTGGAATGAGTGATGTAAACCCAACTTTAGGGTTAGGGTTTTTGTGGATTTTCCCTAAAATTAAGGTTTGCCCTCTAATTTAATTGGGTGTTTGGACTGGTTTTAGGGCTCAAAAGGGTTAGGTTAAGGGCTGTGGGTTTCAGACTTACAAACTTTCTGTAAAATAGTTTCAGATCTGGAGTTAACAGTAGATTTGGAAACTGGGGTCTTAAGGTTTCAATTAGGTGAGGAATGGGGCTGTTTTGTTGTTGTTATAATTTTAGATTTAGGCCTAAGGGATTTAGGGTGAACTAGGGATTTGGTCTAGACGTTGAAGAAGATGGACTGCAGAAATTTAATGAAGAGGATGAAGTGCAAAATCTTTAGAGTTGTTAGGATTTTAGGCTTTAGATGGAATTAAGGGTAGGGATGGGATGACGGGTGATGTGCAATCCAATTAGGAGGGAAAACTGGAGGCAAGGGTGGGGATTAGGGACCTAATAGGGGAGGGATGCTACTGCTGCTGCTGCTGCGGGGAAGAAGAAACAGAGAGGGAGGGCTGTATGGGTTGGAGAAGGGAGGAGGGCTGTTGCAGGGGAGGAAAGGGTCGGGGAGGGCCTAGGAAATATTGTAGGAGGTGGGGGAAAGGTGCAGGGTGTCATGGGGGGTTGGGCAGGTTGGTGCCAAGCCATGGCAGCAAGGGGGGAGGGGAAATAGGGTTGTGCAAGGACAGGGCTGGGGGTGAAGGGGAAGGGGGTGGGGGTGGGGGAGCTTTGCATGGGTAGCCAAGAAGGGGGAAGGGAGCTGGGGGTATCAACTTAATTGATGAAGCTGCTGCTGAGGATGAATGATTGCTGCAACTTGAAGATGTACTGCTTTAGTTGAATCTAAAGACCTAAAAATCCGCCATGGCCCTCCCAAAGAGAAGCATCACTTGTTTCCCACAAGCAATAATCAAATTTTATTAATCTAGACTTAACTTTCAAAGAAAGAGTGGGCCTTAATTTATAGCCCATTAAAAGAACTTGACACTAGGTGGGGTTCCTTTATATATTAGAATCCCATCTGTTGGTTGGTTTGATTCTTTAGTAGTTTGGTTTATTTATTTATTTAGTTTGTTATTTCTTGTTGCCCAAGTAAGGGTATTTATGTAATAGTGTTCTTTTCAATTTATTATAAATAAAGGGCTTGGGATCACATTGATCTCTTCAAGCTATTCTAGTACAATCAACTTTAGCGGTGTCAATTTACAGCCCGAACCATTAAAACTGAACCGAACCGGCCCAAACCGAACCTTAATGGGCTGTGTTTGGGCTGAGGGTGGCAAAGCCCACACCAATCTGAACCCAAACCGCAACCCATTATAACCCGTTAAATAGTTTAACATTAAATATTGTTTGAATCATCATATTACCATTATGTAGTTGGTATAGACTATCAGAAAAATTGAGCATGAATTCAAAGATCAAATAGTCATTCTACTACTTATAAGAAACAATTAGAAGGATTAAGTATGAATGTCCAATTGAATGTGCAAAGTTTGTTTAAATTAAGTAAATATTCATCAAGTATGAGAATTTTGATTAAGTATGATTATATTTATCGAGAGGTATTTCTTTTGCGTATCAACTAAATACCAACCCAAAAAAGAGACGGATTTCATAAAAGGGAAAAAAAATCAACATTCTCGCAAAGCAATAACCCAATTTCAAGACAACCAATCGTAGCACAAGTTAGAATTTAAAAGGATTTTTGTTTTGAAGATTTGTCTCAGGACTATCCGGTGGAGCCTAAGGAATGAGCTTGCAGTTTCTATGTTACTAATTATTTGAGTTCTTGATTTCTATAAGGTGGGTGGGATTTCTACAACATGGAATGACTTTTCATTTTTTAATGAAAATTGACAATAGAAATTTTGTTTTCCATAGAATTTTGGCTCTTGTTATAGGATGCTCGACTATTTATTTTTATTCTTTTTCTTGCATACCATAAATTATTAGCCCAAACCGTTAGTCAACCCGAGTATAGACCGTTAGCCCAAACCGTTAGTTAGCCCGAACCCAAACCACACCAAACCGAAACTGGCCCAAAATCGTTATTTGGCTAACGAGCCGTGTTTGGGCTGAGTGTTTTTGAGCCCGAAACCGCCCCAAACCGGACCGTTGACATCCCTAATCAACTTTCTCAACATGGTATCAAAGCCAAGTCTGATCCATCACTGAGAACCTTCCACCTTGGGAAGAAAAAAGGGATTGAAAAACCATTGCAAAACCCATCACACTACCACCCCCCTCTTCCGTCAAGCTCTGTACATTGCAAAAGCCCAACCACCTTCACTTTTTCCATTGCAAAACATTGTTACAAGAAAACAACAATAAGCCTTTTCCCAACTAAATGGGGTCAGCTACATTGATTCTTGCCCTCTAATTAGTTCTGTTTGAGGCTATGCTAGATACATGCATGGAACAAAATTCGACCGAAATTAACAAAATTTCGGTCGAAATGCCTATACTTTTCCAAATTGAAACGAAATACAAGGATAGATACGAAAAGTGTCCCATATCATATCAAGCCGAAAAGACACAATGATATGCTATAAAGTGTCCATTTCGACCTATTTTTCGACCTATTGTCAATTTCGAGCCTACCGAGCCATATCGCCTTAGACATTTTCAAATTTCTTTTTATTTCTCTTGACTTCATCCCTCTTTTCACCTAATTTCTACAACTCTATTTCATTCAAACACTAGATTTGTGAATCAAGGGTGGAATCTTCAGTAGTTAGATTTTAAGAATGCTTTTCTACATGGAGAGCTTCTAAAAGAAGTATATACGGATGTGCCCCCAAGTTATTCTAGCCCCAAAATTCATGGGAAAGTGTGCAAACTAAGGAGAGCCTTGTATGGACTAAAGCAGACCCCTGGGGCTTGGTTTTGGAAGATTTCATGAGGCTATAGTCTCCTATGGCTATAAGCAAAGTAATGCAGACCATACCCTATTTGTTAAATGGGTTGATTCTCATATTATAGTACTTCTGGTTGATGTGGACAACATAGTTATCACAAGAAGTAGTAAGGAAGAAATTACAGCCTTGAAGACCTTGGGGATAGAGCTTAAGATAAAAGACATGGGCAAGCTTAGGTACTTTCTTGGGCTAGAACTAGCGTACTCAACTAATGATGTCTCTTCATCTCAAAGAAAGTACAGTTTGAACCTGTTAGAAGAGACTAGGATGTTAAGGCGCAGACCTACCGAGACCCTAGTGGAGCCTAATCAACACTTGAAGGCGAAGGATGGAGAATCGGTTGATTAAACCAGCTATCAAAAGTTGGCAGGGAAGTTGATTTATCTGTCACACACTAGGCCAAATATTACTTTTGTAGCCAGCCTTGTTAGTCAATACATGCATCATCCTTACTCTTCACATTTTAATGCAGTGTATCGCATGTTGAGATACTTAAAGGCATCTTAATTTTCTTCTCATGGGCATCTTAGAATTAAAGCATATGCAGATGCAGATTGGGCAGGAGATCTACATCTGGTTATTGTGCTTATGTGGGGGGTAACTTGGTGTCATAAACGAGCAAGAAACAGGCTGTAGGTGCTCGTTCTAGTGTTGAAGCGGAATTTTGAGCTCTGGCTCAAAGCATCTGCGAGGTACCTTGGTTGAAAGTCCTTCTTCAGCAACTTGGGGCAGATCTAGAAGAACCTCTAAGGTTATTTTTTTACAGCAAATCAGCCATCAGTATAGCCCATAATCCAGTTCAACATGACAGGACCAAACACGTAGAGATTGACAAGGAGAAGGTTGAGTCTGGGCTGGTTCAAATTTCTTTTGTCACATCTGATAATCAGCAGGCTGATGTGTTCATAAATAGTTTGAGTGTTAAGTTATTTAGTAGCATTATTAGCAAGTTGGGCATGATAGGCATATATGCACTAACTTGAGGGGGAGTGTTGTGAGTCATGAGTTTAAGTAAGAAGGGTAGTTTTGTTTGTTAGGATTTTTATTATTTTAGTTCCATGTCAGGTATTCCTGTACTCCATCTTTCATTCTATTGTTATAAATAAAGGCCTACAGTGTCACACTGACATATGCAAGAATTCATTCGACATTCCAGCACTGACGGTATTGTTATAGAATGAAAGGAGGACTAGTTTTGCTTGTTGAAGAAGTCCCTATATGGTTAAAAGTAGTCTCCTAGATAGTAGTATAAGGGTTTAGATTATGTTATGGCTACTTTGAGTTATAGTAGTGCAAATATGACTATTGTGTATACTTTGGAAGACTTTCGATCGTTCATTCATATAGTTGCTATTATATATTGATGATGTGTTGATTGCTGCTAGAGATATGAATGAGATTATCATGTTGAAGCAATAGTTGAGCACAAATTTGAGATGAAAGACTTGGGGTAGCAAGAAAGATTCTTGATATGGAAATCAAGAGGATAGAAAGGCAAGAAAGCTATGGCTATCTCAACAGAAGTACATGAGAAGGTATTGGAATGTTTAAGCATTAAGGATGCAAGACTTGTTAGCACTCCAATTGCACCTCACTTTAAATTTCAGCTACCCTATCATCTCAAACAAATAAAATGGTGAATTATATGTCACATGTTCCATACTTTAGTGCAGTTGGTTCCATTATGTATGCTATGGTGTGTACACAACCTAACATTTCACAGACAGTTAGTGTGGTAAAAGGATATTTATCATGTCCAGGTAAAACTCATTGAGAAGCAATGAAATGGATACTTATCTGAAGAGGACTTCTAGTGTGTGTTTGGAATTTGGGAGAAATGATAACAAATTAAAAAGCTACTCTAATTCAGATTATGCAAGTGATCTTGACAAAAGAACGTCACTCATAGGGTAGGTGTTTACCTTGGGAGGTTGTGCTATCAGTTTGAAGGCTACTTTATAGGAGACAATTGCATGATTGACTACAAAAGTAAAGTATATAGTGGTGATTGAAGCAGTTAAAGAAGCTATTTGGCTTAAAGGCTTGATTAGATAACTCATTATGGTCCAGGAGGAGATTGTTGTGCATTATAATAGCCAAAGTGCTATTCTCTTGACTAGAGGTCAGATGTATTAGGAGAGGACGAAGCACATCGATACTCGGTAACATTATGTCAGAGAAGTAGTTGTTGAAGGCAATATCCAAGGGTTGACAATCAGTACTAAAGATAACCCAGCTGGTATGTTGATAAAGCCTTTATGCACTACCAAGTTTTAGCATTGCTTGGACTTTATTAGTGTTGGTCACATTAGAGCTTTGCCCATGAAGGGGATATTGGAGAAGATGAAGACTATTCAGCTATGTATTTGTTACAATCGGGATTTGTATTTTTTTCATCGATCCACATCTTGCAGCAATGGACTAAGTTATCGGCCAACCGGTCCTTTCCTATATATTTAGTAATATATAGTGTACTATCACGACTATAGTGCCCGCATCCATTTTTCAGCTGGGTGAGCCTTCATTTTTTGGATCGTCTTCTGCCCAATACGGTACCTTCTTGTTTTTTGGTTCCCATTGGGTTTTCTTCATATGCTTCTTTTTCGCCAAGTTTCATCCGATTTGTTGTGGATTGGATGATGGAGAAACCAGCAAGCAGCAAGAGGAAGAATTCAAGTCAATGTGGAAATTTGTTATGTTGTGACCCGAATTCCCATGCCTAACTTCGAAGTTGGACCCACAACGACATATTTTGGTGGGTACCTAAATGACCTGATTTAGGAGATCTGTGATGGAAGCAAAGGGTGCGGTACGCCATGACCTATTTACCCGATTAAAATCTATATATGTACCTGACATTCTCCTACAATGTCATATTGTGGGATTTTGGATTTTTTTCCTTGAGGTTTTTGGTGAGAGTATTGTAATGCTGTTTTGGCAATTGGTTGAGAGATCTCCATTTCTTTCTTCTTCGACATAGTGGAAAGTTCTTCGTCAACAGATGTAGCACACCATATTGGTGTGTGAACCACGTGAAATCTCGTTGTTCTTTTCATCTTGATTTTTGTTTCTATTCATGATTTTCGGTGCTTATTCTAACAAATCACAGTGTTAAGATACAAAGATTGGGCAGGAATGTTCCAAAGCAAGGAAGTCAGATATGACAAGTGATGTAACCAAGGAGACAGACCCTGCCCTTTTTCCTGCGGCCCTCCAGGAAGGCTGATTCGACCGGGGGTAGATTGGTCATTTTGCCCTGTCTATTGGGGTCCTAATGGGTCTTATTGGATACAAAATACTGTTAGGATCCCATATCTACTTTTATTTTTGAATTTGAGTTAGTCTTTGATTAGTTATAGAAGAGTGCCAATCAGGTTAGGAGTCCTAGTTAGAGAAGGATCTACTTAGTTGCACTCCACTTTCTACAAGGAGTCTTTATCTACTTTCTATTTTAAGTTTGGGTCCTTGGTTAGCAAGTTATGACAGAGTCCTTGTCCCATCAGGAGTCCTTGTTGGAATTCTATTTTGAAGTCAGATTCCTTCTTAAAGTAGGAGGTTTTAATTTTGCAAGTCTTTATTTGGAGTTCTTAATTAGAATTCCTCTTCTAGTTGATTTATTCTTAGTTTAACTAGGAATTCCAATCCAAATAGAATTCCTTGTTAAGTCCTAGCCCAAGTAGTCATTTATTTGTTGAGTCTTAATATGGTTTCGTTCAATTATAAGGCTTATAAACAGAGCCAACCCCTTTGTAACAAAACAGACTTGATGATCAATTAAATGAATTGAGAATTGAAGGAAGAATTGGAACAGTGGGTTCCAAGGGGGAACCCAACCCATGGCTGAGTTGTTTATAATTTTCTGAAATTTCCAAATTAGCCCTCCCTTCTTCAAGCTTGTGGCAACCCAAAAACTTAAACTCCACTGCTCCCCACACAAAACATCCAACCTCTATCTTTTTCCCTAACCAACAACACTGGGCTTGAAAACGGACTGATACTTGGTCTATTTATTCCCACGGCCAACATTTCACTCACCAATCATTCTACTTCATTCTTCTGTGTATGCAGGTAGCAGTAGGGCTTAATTTTGGGCATATTGCTGCCATTTATGAGTCTGATTCGGTGGTCAATGGCCCTTGTTGGTGGCCACCCACTTGGCTCAACGAAGAGATGGTCAAAATCAATCATCAATTCTTCTAGTGGTGGGATATATGACTCAGTACTTCTAGTTCCTTGAGGACGAGAATTTAAAACCAAAATCCTTCCCAGATTGCATCACCCTACACAGCCTGCAAACTGTGGTTTCCTTGCACAATAGAGAGGTGTCCCCTTACAATCTGATGTGTTACCATTCCATTAAGAACTCATAGTCTGTTTCCTCCAGTTACTTTATATTTCCCCCATCGTGGACGACGACTCTATGCCCAAAATCATATCATCATTGCCCAAGTTGATAGGCAACAGGTTCAGAGAGAAAGGGGCACCACCATGGTTTGCAAGATGATATGGTGAGGCCAAGAGAGGCAATAGAGTGCGACGAAAACCAAGCAACACCAAGCAAGGCTACAAGGTATCGCCTTGACCCAAAAATGGTAGGTGCCTAAGTGGATGCTTTGACAACCATGGGCACCTCCAAACTCAACTGGCACCTCGTGGCAAATCACCTGTCCTGGAATGCTTTGTCCTCCCCCAACTTTACCTTAAATTCTTCCATTGCAAGTCCAGCCCCAACTTCTTTGCCAAATCTCAGTCAACAAAACTATGTGTTGCCCTGCAATCAATCAAAATGTCCATACATCAGCCCTCGAAGTTTTGTAGGTGTGGGGAGTTGGTTCCAACTAGGGAACTTCTGGAGAGTTCCGCCTCCTCTTCTAGTGGCTCCCCTTGCTCAAAAACTACTTCTTGATTATTCCAATCCCCAAGGTCATCTTTGTTTAGCAGCATGACTACCTTCTGCTTGTTAGGGCATACGCGATTTCGTGAGTAAGGCCCATCACACCTGAAGCAAGATCTTTTCTGTACTTAGTACGCTGGTCTTCAGACGACAGCCACTGGTAAGTCGATCCACTTTGGATCTCTACAATTCCCATCTCCTGGGAAGGTAAGGTGATGCTTCTTGTGACTTGACTTGATTTTGGGTCTAGTCCAAGTGGCAGGCTTGAGTCTCATAAAACTGACCTGTGGGAAATGCCGAATTGGGCCTTCAAATTGACCTACCAGCAGCGAACTTGAAGCTTGCACTTGGTCTTTGGTTTTGAGACAATCGGCCTGACCTGGTCCAATACCACTTGGTTTCTGGCTTCTATTGCATGGGCCAAGTCCGTTAGTTGACCTAAGGGGACGGTGTGAACAATCAACCTCTGCTTTGATATCTTCTCCAAGTCCCATGAGGAATAACACACACTGCTAGTTAATGCCTTTCAGCATGGTGCTGCCAAAAGCCGTTCAAATTCTCCCTATTCTTGGCAACTGTCCCAGTTTATTTGAGGGTTATCAACTCTTCCCGTGGGGATTTCAATTGCAAGGACTCAAATTGCTATGGCAGGCCTTCCGTTAATTTGTCCCATGGTTGGAAAGGCACACTTAGTTTTCGGAATTGAAAACAACCCGACATTGCACCATTGAAGCAGACTAGGACCACCTGCAACCTCTCATCTTCTCAGACACCACTTTGGGTAAAATTGTACACCACCCCATCAGGATCTTTGCCTGAAAACACAGGCAATCCAACAATGTTGTTTAGTCTCTCTTCGATTCCATTCTATGATGTCATGCTCAAATTCTTCTCTTAAACCATGAGAGGAATCACCTATGATGACCTCAAGACATGGAAATTCATTCCAATTGATCTCTCTTGCATATATATCTTTATGTAGGCCCTATTTCTTCCATGAAGGTTTTGGATTGTTGCCTATCCATTTCAACTTGTTGCACACCATCCCTCTCTAACTAGGACTCCTAACCGGACTGCGACTCTTCAATAACTTGACTAAAACAACTCCAAACTTGAAAATAAAAGTAGATGTAGACTCTTAACAGCATTCTGCATCTAACAACCCCTATTGAATTATTGCAAATCAAGTACGTAAGTATTGTTGTAGAATTCCATCTTAGTATAAAAGTCTCCTTAAATGATATTTTTCAGAAAGTCTTGAGTAGATATAGAAAAAAAAAATCTCGAATCTCCCCCTCCCGTGTAGCATTACACATGAACAAATAATGACGACCAATTACCAACATCTCAAAGTATGAGTGCAAAAGAAATCCAAGAAGGAAAAGTAGCACCCACAGAGCAGATATTATTCACCAATAAATATGACCAAACAGCTGTAAATTATCTCACAAGACAAAGTTTTGTTTACCATGAAAAAATAGAAATTCTAAACCACCAATAACACTCAAAACAGGGCGGCCACAATTTAGATCAGAAGAAATTACTGAACCAGCTTTGAATCTGATAAAATAGGGTCAGCAGATAGCAATTCGCAATAGTAGTCAACAGAAAATCAGCCATAATGAGTGATGGATCATGATTATTAGGACAAAATAAGCGCTGCGGTTGATTCTGATTATAAGACCAGCAATACCATACTCAAAAAGATTTCCAAGGAATAACATAGGTGAAACATTCAATAGAGGCAGCAGGAGTAAACTTCAGTACCAGTAGTATCTTTTTTTTTTTTTTGAAAGTCGCCAAAACTAGGCAGCAGTAGTAGGATGTAATAGATCCAGAAAAAAATACTAAATTATAACCCAGTAATAGGGTACACTGTAGTTCCACCAGCATTTTTTTTATTTATTTATTATATTTTTTTTTTTGGGGGGGGGGGGGGAAGGTAACTGAAACAGTGCAGCAGCAGTAACAGATCTACAAAACACCAAATTAGAACCTAGTAACTATCCCATGCGATCCAATCAGGGTCTAAAATAGAGATGCAGGAACTTATTTCATAATCCCTAGGTAGTTCGTGGCTTCAATAACATGTAATCCTTCATATGTTGTGAAAGAAGGAAAAAAAATATTACATATTATAAAAACAAGGGTAATTTTCATCTGGACCCCCTAAGGTTTGGTCTCTGTCATTTTTAGTCCAAAAAAACTGAGACTTTGCATATGCCTCCCCTATACTATAGAAAAAGTCAATTTAAGGACAAATCGTCACTTCTATGATGAATTTACCCTTATTCTTTTTTTTAATTTAAATTTTTTTATTTTTACATTTTAAGGGGTTAAAGTTTATTAATTTACAAAATCAAACCCTCCTTCATTACTCGATTCCCAAATCCCTGGTTCTATCAACTCTAAATCCTTATTTTCCAAATCAAGTTGAACGCTCAATAAAGTCTGAACTTTCTTGTTCTACAAAAGTAATACAGAGCTCCGACCATTTCGGCGGTAAAGACGATGGATTCAAACAATTCAGAATTAAATTCCGGAAATCGAACAGTAGCAAAAGGGAAGGAGAAACATCTACAGTAATAAAAGGGAATGGGAAAAAAGATGCACCAGATACTGTTTCTGTACAAAGTGACAACAAGATTGAACCAAAACCAATTCTCCTCACCTCGCCAAAAAAAAACAGTAAGGGCACGATTTTGCACTCTAAGAAACACAAATCCAAAAACAAAGAGAAGACTAGTGTAAGGGAATAGAGATATACTATCATTCGGTCCATGAAAATCCACATAGAAATCTTGCATGCCATCGTTGATCATCTCCACCTTGTAATCGCTCATCATCCTCAAATAAAGAAAATAAAGCAACAAATAATCTAAAAAACAGAACAATTTGAAACAACAAAGACAAAAGGGCGAACGAATCGAAGAACTTACAGCTTCATCAGGTCAATTTCTCGGCGTTTACTTAGAGAAGACATGATTTTACTTCTGTAATGAGAAACAGTTTGCGGTTTTAGAATTCAGTGAGAGATGAACTTAGCCGAATAGACGAGTTCTTCAAGCAAAAAAGCTAATTAGCGGGCTCTAGACATAATCTCCAACGTTTCACCCATTAATTTGCATTGCCTAATCTTCAACAAGATTTGGAAAACAATATTTAGAATTGGTAAAACTAGGGATTTGGGAATCGGGTAATGAAGGAGGGTCTAATTTTGTAAATTAATAAACATTTAACCCCTTAAAATGTAAAAATAAACAAAAAATAAATTAAAAAAATAAATAAGGGCAAATTCGTCATAGAAGTGATAATTTGTCCTTAAACTGACATTTTATATAGTACGGGGGAGGTAGATGCAAAGTCTCAGTTTTTTAAGACTAAAAATGACATAGACCAAACCTCAGGGGGTCCAAATGAAAATTACCCTAAAATCAATAGTTGCTTGCACACCAAAGGCATGAATATGCTGAAGTTGAGATTAGAAGAAGATGGTTTGGGATTTTCTTAGACTAGTTACAAAGGCTTTTGTTAGAAAATAAACTTTAATCAACCAAAACAGTGCAATAAGAAGAACTAAGAAGAAGAATTGATAGGAATCACATAAGCCTGCGATTCTAGCTTAGCACTCCTAGAATCGCAGCCTCTTATTTATAGATATCAATAGTCTAGATTACAACTTGAGAAGCAAGTCATCTTGCCTCTAAAAAAGGAAATAAAGAGTACAACTTATGGACAAAATTTTCTAGTAAAACTAACTCCTAAAATCTGTCCAAAATAGAAAGTACTGAAAAAGGAAAGTTCTAAAATTAGTAACTAATAGAAAATAGAAATTATGCTTTCTAGAAATTACCAAAACTTGTGTAGCAAGATTCCTATATTAGAAAGAGTAACATATCTAAAAAGAAAACAAGGAATAATGGCATAACACCACGTTATTGTTCACGTGAACAGTAACAGCCCAAACTTCAGCAACTTTGATACCGTGTTAGAATTTTAGGATCCCATTACCAGCCGAAGAATTAAGGGAGAAGAGAAAATTCACATGCGTGTTAAGGATCTCCCCTAGTACTAATATAAAATCAAATTGTTGTTTAGAAAAAAAATTCTAAACTGAATTACAGCAAAAAGGAAAATCACATATTGTATAAAATCTCTCAGATCTACTATAAAGGATAGTTTTTTCGGGAGATTACTTTTCAACTAAGCAATAAGAAATTAAAAAAAGTGATTAAAACAGAAAGTAACAAAAATAGAAACCTAAGCTAAAAAGCCTAGAATAGAAAGTGAAAATATCAACATCATTTGTGCAAGTTTATCCTCCATTTTCTTTACATCACAAGTCCAAAATTATTGTGTTTTTGTTTATCTTTAATAATGCAATTGACTTCCAGAATTCCATTTATTTATATTTCTCCCATCCACTTCTAGAGTTCCATTTATTTTCAATTATGCCATCCACTTATAGAATCCCACTAATTGTAGTATTGTACCATTCTGCCATCATAAGCCTATTTCATGGAGATTAGTTGAGGCTATTCGATCCTTTCAATTAGTGATGGATTCTGAAAAAGGAAAATTCAACTTAACTAAGTGTTCAACTTGAACGAAAAAATAAAAAAATAAAAATAAACCAAACCCATATCCAGGAGCTGTTCTTGCAATGAATTGATCTGCACTCGTAAGGTTTTACCTGTTCAATATTTGGCTTTCGAAATTCTAATTTCATGCATCAGCCTATTGAAGCATGTTGATCTTTTAATTCTTGTGATGCTTTTGTTATATTAATATGTTACTTGTGTTATTAATTCCTTTGTTGATTAGGTTTCTCTCCTTTATACTTTCTTTAGTTTTTGTCCAACTTGATTGATTGATTGATTGAATTGAGGTTAAATTTTATCATTATCTTATAGGCAGGCTCGACTATCTATTTGATGCAATCCTTTTTTACCTCAATTTTCATAGGTTCATCCTCAAGAACTAGGAACTTGGAGGAAGAATGGAAGTCTTTCAAGGATTTGCTTGGGAAAGATTAGCCACCATGTTAATGACATTTGATCAGCTGCGTAGCCTTTTAATGCAACCTTGAGGTAATTGGATAGCAACTAGTGGTAACTGTTAGCAGCAGTATACCATTGTTCCCTTCTATATGAGAGCAAGATTTTACTTGATATTCAGTTGTTAACCCCTGTAAATTAGTCGTTGTACAGTAATTTTGTATTCTGTATACCTGGGAAAAGCTAGGGCCTAGGTTGGTATTTCTTCATTTAGCCTGCAGAGCTCAATCAAGGCCAATTTGATAAGTTCTCAAGTTCTTTTGTACATATGCGGTTTGATATGTGATAGTTTATCAGGGGGAAAGTGCAGTATTTTATTTGTGAGAGTGATTGCTGGTTGGGCATAACTTAATTGGGTGAGGGGGCATTTTGCATACTTTGTATACAAGGGGCAATTGGAAAGTACGAAATCTCGCCAAGATTTCGCGATTCGCTAGTTGCCGAAACTAGCAAATCAGCAAACGCCAATATTTCCTTATTTACTTTTCCTAAATCCCGATTCCCAAACCAATCCCTATTATCATGACAAGCAACCCTAGGGTCCCCACTTTTAAACTTCAAAAAATCCCAACTCATTTCCATCCTGTTAGTCGCGCAACCCCAAGAGAAGATATTTCTTCTCTTTTCAAAGTGGGGTTGCGTCACTTGCGTGTGAGATAAGTTTGAATTAAACTTCACATCTTCATTCTTCACTGAGGTTTTAAATGGAATAAAAAGATGAGAAATAGGTAGTGGTTCCAGTGATTCAAGGCTTCTATTTCAAGCGGTGGTTTCGACGATTCAAGGTTTCAATTCCAGGCGGTAGTTCCGGTGTTAAAAGAAGAGAAGAAGTGAAGAACAACAAAAGATGGGAGGGTTTCGGACATACTTTGCACCTTCTAAGACTAGATTTTGCTACTGGAGTTTGAGTTGCAAAGTTTAATTTTTTTGAGCTTTTCTTCTTCTTTAGTTCTTCAGTCTTCTCCATCAAAGAAAGGATTTTACCGATGATAGAAGGACTTCGACCATGACTTTGAACACGGTCGGCAACATTTTGCAGGTTCAGTGCCGATTTTTGGCTGATTCGGCATTTTTCTGGTGATACTCAGCAATTTTCTGACGATATTGTTTAACTTTGTTTTTAAATGCAGCTTTTCAGGGCGAATTTTGCCGAAATATTTTACCATGTGCAAGGTTGGGGGTGGATTATTTTTTTTTTGGTAATACTATTCCTCCAGTCCACAAGGTTCTTATTTTGCAGCACACTGCCTACTGGCAACTTTTCGCTTAATTTTTCCTCAACATAAAAGATTTTCTTCTGTAAAAATTCTCATCACTGCATGTTGGATATGATTAAAATGGTGTTGCAGTGTTCTAGTTGCTTCTGTGCGTCACCTGTAATCATTCAGATGGTGATTGGTCTTCAGGATAATGAACTCTACTTTTTTCTTTCCTGACGAGAAAGAAAAGGATTAAATTGTAGAAGGGATAGAGCATTTGTACAGCATTATCATGACTAAATTCTAAATCTTTTGATTGTCAGAAGTTGAGAGATATCGAAAAAGAAACACTAGATGAACAGCCTAAAAAATTGATAATCATTACCTAAAAAATTATGAAGGGAAAGGAGCATTTGTACAGCATCATCATGACTAGTTCTAAATCTTTTGATCCTCACAAGTTGAGAGATATCTAAAAGTAACACTAGGCTTAAAATATTGATAATTAGTACTGCTTGTGTGATGAACAGCTGAAGAGCATGATTTCCCAGGACGATAAAATGTAGGAAAACTTAGGGAAACATATACTAGTAAAAACTGACCATACATGTAGGAAAGAAGTGAAATGTTTTGAAAATCAACTTTTAGTTATATTGTATCTTTCTTACATTGGTACTTGGGTTTGCATACAGAGAATTACATTTTTACTTCATTCAATAATAATTTCAGTTGAGATGTATCTTTCTTCGCTCGATAATAACTTCAGTTGAGATACTTCCTTCTAATTAGTACCAAATTTGGAGAATTAACCAAAGTGTTCCATTGAAGCAAAATGAGCAATAAAAACTTAAGTAAACATTCAAAATCTAAAAGATGACAATACAAAATAATAAATGAATTAGTGAAAATTTAAAAAGAATAAGTGACTCTATAGTGAATCTACAAGAATTTCTTTGCTAATGCCTTGCTCTAGGCAAAGCCGCTTCTCTTGCGACATTCATCTTTGGTGACCTATTAAAGAAACGTTCATCACCAAACAATTCTTCACATTGTTATTCTCAAATTTGAGAGCTTGGCAGAGATGAAAGTGAGATTCACATGGTGGTGAATGGATGGGGAATGAAAGATATGTTTTACTTATCACCCATTTATATATATATATATAAATACGTCTGTATAATTTGAATAGTTTTATTCTTATTAGTTTAGCATGACATCTTTGCTTAATTTTCTGGTAGGTTAATATGTTTGGTTGAAAATTTAAAATAAAAAAAAAGAAAAAGAAAAAAGAAGGTATACCTCAAGAAAAGGAGTCCTAAAATGCAATATGATCAATTCTCAATGATATAGCAATACATTTACAATTAAAATGTATGACTAACAGTTTCAAACACGAATTAAGTAAATAAACTTCTGCAAATTTTACAAATTATCATACGAACAAATAAAGCCTAAACGACAATATTCGTTTATTGATCGATATTAATAAAGATATCCTCTATTGATATCGATCTAAAGTTAAAAAGAAAAATAAATTAGAGATGATACGATTGCTTTTAGTGAAAAACTACAGGGATTTGAAACTCCAAAAAGGAAATGTGACTTACTAATAATTAGTAAACCCATTTTTTAAAACATCCAATAAGTTAATTGGAAAACCCAAAATTAAATTGTTGGACGGAAATAACGGTTTCGTTTCCTTACGACTCTCATAAGAACTATAGTTCTTCCTATCGTCAATCTCTGTCTTTTTGGTAATATACTCAACTCTTTCTCGTTGGGTTCGTGGTGTGTAGAAGAACACAAAATTTTTCTTTGAAATGCACATGATGGACAATGGGCACCATAAATCAGTGAAGACCGAGAAGAAGAAGTGAACTTGTGCACTAAAATCTTGAAGAATCTCATCATTGTTGTACTCTATGTAGAGCTGCTTCTCTGGCCATCCATTAGAGAAACTCTCATCTCTGTTGGTGTATGGGTAGGGAACGAAAGATTTTTTTTTTCTTTTTTAAGTAAAAGCAAACAAAACATATGATATCTTAATAAAAATCATACCCCAAAAAAATCTTAATATAACAAGAGAAAATTCATATTTTATCTTTTTTGTTTTTTATCAAAATTGTATTGCCTTTTCAAAAAGTGTCAGATATTACAATATATATTTTTTTAGTAAGAATAAATATTTTTCCATACTTCATTATATTATTGAAAAAAATATCACAAATAACATCAAGATTCCTATTTAAAAGATATTTCATTCAATTTAAGATTCTTAAAGAAGTAAGCTTGATCAAAATGATTTCCAAACCTAGCCAATAAAACCAAAAATGGATTAAAAGATATTGCATCTCTATTTCTTTAAAGGTTTCATTAGCAATAATCTCATCACAATGACCTGAACAATATTATTTCTAATGGCAACCATATTAGCACATTCACTTTACATGATGAGTGAAAAATCATATAATGAATTTGTTTTAGGGAAAAATAATGTGTTCTTACCTTCTCCTTGATGCATCACCCCAATAAGTCCATCCCAAAGAATTTACAATGCCATCTAAAGCACAATCGAAGGAGACAGCTGTTAGATATCAACCACAGGCTCTTCTTAAGTAGACATCTCAGTTCTCTTAATCGTACAATTTATGAAAGAGAATCTCGTGCTATCATAGAGCCAACAAGGCAATAAACAAAAGAAAAACCACCTTATATTACAGTTGTATAAACTCCACACACTGAGAACTCTTCTTTAGTGAAAAGTACGAGGTTGCTCATATCAAAAGCCAAAAACTAAAGAAAGTGAATGAATAAATATTTTCAAAGCGGAAGCTAGTATGTAAGTGATACGGAGGAAATATGATCGAACTTGGTTCATACTCGGTTTGATCCCCGACCACGGTTGAGACGGAGGGAATCGACTTGCTTCCGAGCGAGCCGGGTCCAGAAGATAGCTTGCTGAGGAAGAAAACTAAATCAGCTACAGGCACACCCTAATCTGACTTATGGATTAGGTTATTTACCCTAATGACGGCAGGCATAACTTGACGGCTGTCACTTATCATCATTGAAGGGATAATCATCGAATAACCTGGAGGTTATCTCAGGAGTCCTCTACTAGTTCAAACTAGTAGAAGTCTATCGCTCAACGGATCTAACTATTAAGATCCAACAACTACCCAAAGAATGCTCGAGTGCATCCAACGAAGGAGATTCGAAGGTACACTCTATATAAACCTTACTTGCCTACGAGGTGAGGGGGACTCAGATCCACATACACACTGGTAGACATAAACTATCAGAGGCTTACGATGTAGGTCACTTTCCCGGTTCTTCATTCCTTAGCTCTGTGCTTCTAGCAGAGCCGTTTGTGATTAAGTTCATCAACTGACTTAGCCTTCAGAGGTGGACTCCCGACCCCAGCGGTCGGGCAACATCTGACGCTTTCATTTTGCAAGTCATCACAAGGAGATCTAAGGGCTGAGCAGATTTTGAATGCATCATTTGGTGCCGTATGTGGGAAAGACTTGTAGAGCCATGGTGACTAGATCTGCAGCAGCCGCAGCAGCCGCTGCCCAACGTGATACTGGTGTTCAAATTCCTGGAGAGAATAACCCGGATATTCCCCAGAGAAGTCTACCACCTCTTGAGGTAGATGGTGGTCAGGGAGGACATCATCCTCCAGAGACATTCCAAGATCAATTGAATCAGGTAAAGATTCAACTCTTGGAGGTAAGTCAAGCACTCCGTGTGCTAACCAGACGAGTGGTATTACCGTAAGAACCTGATCATCGCGATTCAGGGAGGCGTGTATTGCCACATGATCAAAGATTGACTGAAGATCGGAATATCAGTCAAAACTTTCGTGAAGGTGACCGAGGGCCTAGGAGAATTGACGATCAACCTAGGTGGGACGATCGGTTCGACAGACCAAGGAAAGTACGACCCATTCAAATACAAGGTTGGATACAGGAGTGAGAACTCACTCACCGACTATTAAACGAACTGTTCGTGATGATCGAGCAGTTCGTGATGAGCGGAATGTTCATGACGGACGGGCTGTTCGTGATGATCGGATAGCTTGGGAAGATCGTATTGTTCGAGGTCGTGATCGTAATGTAGAAGATCACTCGACTCATATTGGTCAGGAATTGGCCAACATCAATCAAAAACTAGGACAGTTGGCTAGGGGAAGGATAACCGAGGATATTTATTCAGTTATTCGGAAGACCCCCTTTGCCGAGCCAATTGCGGGATATCAGTTTCCCCACAACTTCCGTTTGCCTACCTTTTCTACATTCGATGGCTCCGGAGATCCTACGGCCCACATCGGCTATTATCAACAGACCATGGCAGTTGTCGGTAATTCTGATGAACTTCTCTGCAGGGTTTTTGGTTCATCTTTAACCGAAGCAGCACAAAAGTGGTTTTCGAACCTCCCATCTGGAAGGATCGTAAAATTTGATGAGTTGGCGCGCAAATTCATAGGGCGATTCCAGAGTGGAATCCAGGTCAAGAAAACGGAAGAAACCTTGTTTACCATAAGACAAGGAAAAAGCGAATTGATCAGAGAGTATCTGAAAAGATTCAACAGAGTAACGATGAAGATAGAGAATTTGGATGAGCAAGTAGCTAAAACTGCTCTATTCATTGGACTCACTAACCAAAGACTCTTGGAGTTATTACTACAGGATATGCCTGCAACTTATGCTGAGTTAGTACAGAGATGCCAAAAGCAGGCTGAAGTCATGGAGATTTTAGATGCGCGCCAGGGGGACAACAAAGCCTCCACTAAGGAACAGAAGGCTCTTGAGCAAAAGCAGGAGCCAAAGAAGAATGTTCGTGATCGGGTTGGAAAACCTCAGGCTGGCGTCAGAGATCTCTCGGTAAAAGTGAGTATGCTCCATTGAATGCTTCTCGGGCTGATATTCTGAAAATCATCAAACGGCGAAATATTTTGAAGTGACCACCCAAAATTCCTTTGAAGCCTGGAGAGCAGCAGGATCGAGAAAATATTGTCGATTCCACAAGGATTATGGTCATTATACTAATGACTGTCGTCATCTAAAAGTAGATATTGAGAGATTAATATCTCAGGGACATTTGTCCAATTTTTTAAGCAGAAGGAGGGAGGAGCCACGTGAGCCACGTGAGGTTGCCCCTAAAAGGGATCGTTCGGTTAGTTCAGAACGATCAAAGGAGGCTCCAAAGTCTAAGAAAGGCAAGGAGGTGATTGATGCTACTCGATCACCGATCCTTACAATTTTCGGAGGTCCATAACCCGAATCACTCTGGAGGTTAAAGACAAAACCTAAATTTGTCGGAACCGGAGAGACGCAGAAGCGGAAGAGGCCAAATGGTGAAGATTCTATCACCTTTGGCGAGGAGGATGAAAGAGGCGTTTGTCTACCTCACGATGATGCCATAGTCATCAAGGTAGAGATTGCGCGCCGAGAAGTGCATAGAGTTTTAGTTGAGACAGGGTCTGCAGCTGACCTAATTTCTTATGAAGTGTATCAAAAGCTGAGGGTGGATGAGGACTTGATGGAGCCTTCATCCACGCATTTATATGGCTTTGCAGGATCATCTGCAGTAGCGGAAGGATCTGTCTAGTTGGACTTATCTATTGGAAGTTTTCCCAAGGAGGCAACCGTCCGAATCAATTTTTTGGTGGTTCGGGAACTTCCAGCTTATAATGTTATCCTCGAACGACCATCTTTGTCCAAGATAGGTGCTATTGTTTCAACGAAACACCTGAAGATAAAATTCCCGACTGACATGGGAATTGGTCAAGTTTCCTTTGACCAGAGGATCTCTCGGCAATGTTACGTTGCCTATTTAAAAGACAAGGAAGGCCCAAGGAAGGTGACTGTCCTACCTGTAGAAGTTCGAGACGATCGGGAAGAAGTAGAAATGAAAAGGCCAAAGCCAGTAGAAAAGCTGGAGCAAATCCAACTGTGTATTGAGGATGAGAAAAAGATTACTTATATCGGGTCTGAGCAGCTGGAGGAATTCAAGGATGAGTTGAAGTTTTTTCTTCAACAGAATAGTGACGTATTCGCATGGTCTGCCGAAGACATGCCAGGAATTGATCGGGTTGTTGCAGAGCACAAACTCTGGATAGATCCGAAGGTGAAACCAGTTATCCAGAAAAGGAGAAATTTCTCCATTGAAAAATACGAGGCCATTCGGGGCGAAGTTGAAAAACTGAAGAATTCTGGTTTCATAGAACCAATTGTAACAACCCCCATATTTCTAACCCGAGATCCGTATTTCAGGTCCGAGAACCCGAAGGTCTAGTTGGGGAACTTGTGGAGTGTCCGGATTAAAGCCCATGATCCATACCCTGGACCCATGGATCTGGATCCTTTATCTGAAGAGCCTGCCTTGGTTGAATCTTGGATTTCTGGAAGTCAAGTGCTGTTCGGAGATGTCCGGAATGAAGGTAAGATCTCCCCCATCTCTTCTTTAGGGCTAGGTTGGTCTTGGGTATCAACCCCCTAGCAAAAGCACCCTTGTATAGCAAATTACATGGGGGCGGTTGCTAGTGGCGGTCGATCAAACCAAGCGACCGCCTGGTCTGTTTTCGGGGATTTTGCCCAATTTTTCCCCTTGACTTCTATAAAAGGCAACCTTCGTCTAATTAACGAGTACTTTATTCGTGGTTGCTTATTTGGGAGGTTAGACGGCTGTGGGGAAGATCCAAAAGAGACTCTGGAGTGTTGGCAGTGACTTGGAAGATCAGTCCTTACTTTCTCTGACTCTCTGGCGTGAGGTATTGAATTAATCCTTTGTTCTTTACTCTCTTTGTCCGTTAAATTAGTGTTAACCCATCCCCTCGTCTTTGTGATTACCCCCTTGGATATTTTAACTCTCTTTTTAATCTATTTGAGATGAATTAACTATAAACGAAACCCTGTTTCCATGAGAAGGTTAATCCAGTCAAGGGGAGAGTAATGGGTAATCTATTGATGGTAATGGTTAGTTTTCCCTCACCCTTTTGGCTTAGGGAGTATTAGATTCGAGGCTTAGGTCAAGATTACTCGAAATCCGGATTGAAAATGAGTAATCAGAGGCCTGAGTTTCGGATTGAAATTCACTGTTTTTGGGGCAGTCACTAGTGGCGGTCGCTCAACCTAAGCGACCAGCTGGTAAACAGAGACCAAATGGTTTTTGGTTCTTATTCAAATTGATTCATTTAACTTATATGTTACTGTAACCCTGTATATAGGTAACCATTGTTTGAAAGAAAAGTCATATAATTGTTATCGGATTTCATTTTACGGACAATCTTATTATATGCAGGTAAGGACAATTCATCCTATCTCTTGAATAGACTTATAATATGTTAATCTAGTGTATATTTGAAATCATATTTCTTTATATATGGCTGCTGTTTATATGCTTTATATAGAAATCATATTACTTTACTGCTGTTTGTCTTACTTATATACATATTGTGTTGATTATGGATGTTATGGATTGATGGTAGTTGGTATATGGTTCTGATGGATGAGGTATCTATTTTGGGATATCTTGGCTAGGGATATCAGAAGGCTATGGAATGGGACACATGCCTGCTGATGTCTCCAACACTGTCTTTACTATTTGATGGCATTTTTAGGTAGGGTCTAGATTGCATGGTTAGGTACCCAACATGCTACTACCCTTTCGGTAGGGGGATTGAAACCGAGTGACCTGTGATGACAGTGATGTGACTTGGTGGTCCACTGTTAGTCATATAAATGGTAGGGTTGCATATGTTAGGATTGGGCTCATGGATGTCCAAGGATCGGACCGGGTGTCGTGAGGAATCATGAGAGTATCCGCCCCAATAATTTGTGGATGACCATAGGGTTAAGGCATGAAGTCCAACAGCGGTAGCCAGTCCGTGAGGATTCTCTCTCCTAGGTTGCGAAGGATACTGAACTGAGTTGGTTGGTGCCATAGGGGATGTATCTGGACTTCATGTAGACATGTAACCAATATGACCTTGCATTGGATTAGAAACCCCGACATGCGCCAGTACTCATTACCAATGGTCGTGGTAAGAGAGTGTTGACTTAACCCCCAGCCATGGAATTGAGAGCCAGGTGTGGACTTTCCCCTTTTTCCCAGGATCCCTACAGAGGTTGCCAGTCCTTGCCGGATCAGATTGATGAGACTTACCCAGAGGAGGGCTTGTGTATAACTTAAAGCATGTCAACTATTAGAGACCTGCATAGTTAGAAGTCATAATATCATTCATATGTTGCATTCATTCATATTATTTGTGTATCTTGACATTTGTTGGATAATTGATGGGATTGTGATTGTTTCTTACTGAGTTCTCTAGAACTCACGTCTTTGTTTTGTATTGTTTATTAGCCTGCACAGAAGAAAGAACTTTACAGGAAGATGGACTGGTTTCCTATGAAGGAACCATCCCGTATGAAGAAGATGTGGCACCGTCAGTGGGAGATGGAAATAGCATGTGCGGGAGCTCCTGTAGCTGCATGGAGTGCGCTTATCACACCTATTGATGATCAAAGGCGGAGGGTGGTCAGAAAGTTTGCTCGGCGAATAGAGTTGAATTGGAGAACACCTTACCTTGAGATCCATGAAAAACATTTTTTAGATTTAGAAAAGGAAACTGGGAAGAAATTGATATAACCTTTTTGTTTACTTCCGCTAAAACCTTTATCCATTTTATTCATTATTTCTTTCCTTTATTTATTGACATTGGAGTATTTTGGACTCCTGTAATTCATTTAATTCAGTTATTGAATAGTCTTTACTCTAGATTATCTTTATTTGTCTTAAATATTGTTGATAGACTAAAACCTTGGATCTTGTGACGGATCGCACCCACGGGTTGTCGGGCGGGTAACCGAGACCGGTGGGTGGGGTGTGACACCAATTGATTGCCCAACTTGGTTAGCCAATGTGGTAATGGTCAAGAAGGCAAATGTGAAGTGGAGGATGTGTATAGAGTACACAAACCTCAACAAGGCTTGCCCTAAAGATTGCTATCCGTTGCCTCGGATTGATCTCTTGATAGATGCGACTACAGGATATGAACTCTAAGTTTCATGGATGCCTACTCAGGATATAATCAGATCCTTATGAATAAGGAAGATGAGAAGTTCACGGCTTTCATGACTGATCATGAAAGCTACTATTACAAAGTCATGCCATTTGGCCTGAAAAATGCAGGAGCTACATATCAGAGGGCCATCAACAAGATTTTCAAGGATTTAATCCCGAAGAATTTTGAAGCTTATGTTGACGACATGCTAGTAAAGAGCTTTACAAGAGAAAATCATATTGTAGATTTAACTGAGGTATTTTCAGTACTGCGAAAGTATCAAATGAAGCTGAATCCAGAAAAGTGCGCCTTTGGAGTTTCTTCAGGCAAATTTTTGGGCTTCATGGTGTCACAGAGGGGTATTGAGGCTAATCCTGCCAAAATAAAAGCTCTAATTGACATGGAGGCTCCCAAAACTGTTCGTGATGTGCAGTGTTTGACAGGGAGAATTTCCGCTTTGAATCGTTTCATCTCAAAGTATGGGGAGAAGTGTTTACCATTCTTCAAGGCACTCAAAGATTTGAGGGGCAGCAAGGAAGCAAAGTGGACTGAAGAGTGCCAGAAAGCTTTCGAGGAGTTGAAAGAGGCACTGGGACAACCACCACTTTTGTCCCGACCAGAGAAGGGGGAAATCTTACAGCTATATCTAGCGGCGTCCCTTTTACCGGTCAGTGCAGTACTTGTTCGTGAGAAAGATAAGAAACAGTGGCCAATTTACTATGTGAGTCACGTATTACTTGATGCGGAGACACGATATTCGCAAATTAAGAAGCAGGCTTTGGCTCTCATGATAGCCGCCAGGAAGCTAAGGCCATATTTCCAGGCTCACCCAATAGAGGTATTTACGACTTTCCCTCTTAGTAAAGTTCTTAATAAACCTGATATGTCTGGAAGGATGGTGGCCTGGTCGGTCGAACTCAGTGAGTTCCAAGTGAGCTTTAAGCCCAGAACGACAATCAAAGCTTAGGCGTTAGCTGATTTTGTAGTAGAAACTACTGCACCGGTGGAGACCACTATTGAAGATCCCATTATACCAACCATTTGGGAAGTATATGTGGATGGCTCGAGTAATAAGGATGGAGCAGGAGCTGGAATTCTATTGAAAAGTCCAGCATGATTTATCATTTGATATGCTTTGAGATTTGCATTCGAAGCTAGTAATAACGAAGCAGAATATGAAGCCCTGATAGCTGGACTTCGGTTGTCAAAAGCATTGTCCATTGCAGATGTTACTATTTACAGTGACTCTCAACTTATAGTCAACCAAGTCCAGGGGGAGTATGGTATTAAAGAACCTCGCTTGCAGAAATATCAAGAGATTGTGCAGGCATTTCAAAAGCAATTTCGGAATTTGAAAATATCTCAGATTCCGAGGACTGAAAATACAGTGGCAGATGAGCTATCCCGATTAGCCAATGCCAAAGAAAAAAATCTAGACCTTTCGGTCTACATTGAAGAGATAACATTTCCAAGTTATCATGAGAAAGAAATTTCCTATATTGAAGCAGAGCGTTGCTAGATGGATCCGATAGTCGAATATCTGAGAGATGACAAACTACTCGAGGATCCGAAAGAGGCAAGATTGATCAAGATACGATCAGCAAGATTTGTCATTCAGAATGGAAGACTATACAAAAGATCTTATTCTGGACCCCTTCTGAGATGTTTAGGTCCCGAAGGAGCAAAATCAGCTTTGGCTGAAGTTCATGAAGGAATTTGTGGAACTCATATGGGTGGACGAGCCCTGGCACACAAAATTCTAAGACTTGGTTTATATTGGCCTAAGATCCAGGAGGCTGCTATGGAGTATGTTCGTCAATGTAGCAATTGTCAAATTCATGCTATGGTATCGAAGCGCCCAGCGGAAACCATGACTTCAATTCTAGATCCCATCCCCTTTGCTATGTGGGGAATTGATATCATGGGCAAGTTCACAAAGGCATCAGGCGGACGGGAATATCTGATAGTAGCAATTGATTACTTCACAAAATGGGTTGAAGCCAGTGCCCTGGCAACAATCACTGAGAAAAAAGTGGAGAAATTCGTGCTTGAGTCAATCATATATTGCTTTGGGATTCCAAAGATTATCGTCACTGACCATGGCACTCAGTTCGACTATCCACAATTTGAGCAATTTTGTGGTACATACATGATCAAGCATCATATGTCCTCAGTGGCATACCCTCAGAGCAATGGACATGTAGAAGTTACTAACCGAACGCTGCTTGAAGGGATAAAGAGAAGACTTGAAGCTGACAAGGCCTTATGGGTCGAAGAACTTCATAATGTACAATGGGCTTATCGAACTACAGTTTGAACACCCACAGGAGAAACTCCATTCAAGTTAGCATACAAGTCCGAAGCGTTGGCACCTGTGGAGATAATGGCGGGGACATTACGGGACCAAGAGTTCGAGGAAAAAGCGAACGAGCAAGAACTGCTTGATAGTCTTGATTTGTTGGACGAAGTTCAGGCAAAGGCAATAGCATGAACTCAACATTATCAAAGAAGGATAGCGTCACATTACAATACCCGAGTAAAAAATCGTCGGTACTTAGCAGGAGATTTGGTGTTGAGAAACAACTTAGCTTCAGACCCACACCACCAAAGAAAATTGGACCCTTCCTGGGAAGGACCTTATATGGTTGTAAAACCAGTCGGCTCAGGAGCTTATAGGTTGAAGAACATCAACACCCAGAAAGAGTTGGATCGTTCGTGGAATGCCAGGCATCTCAAAAATTTTTATCCTTGATAATGATTTCAATTTTGTTCGTGATATAACCATTTTCAACTCAATCAATGCAATTATTGGCTTTCAACAAATTATATTTTGATTGGGGGGCATCATACACCACATTCAAGAACAAGATCCGACTATAATGCATCGGATGAAAATGCGTGTGGGTCCTTCAACACTTATGGAATTTTTTCAAAATTTCTTAAGTCAAGGCATCGGATGAAAATCCGAGTGAGTTCCTTCCGCAAGGCGTCGGTTTGAAACCCGAGTAAGTTCCTTCAAGACTTATTGAATTTTCGAAATATCCTTAAGCAAAGGCATCGGTTTAAAACCAGAGTGAGTTCCTTCTCAGACTTATTGTATTTCTCCGAAAATCCTTAAGTAAATGCATCGGTTTAAAACTCGAGTGAGTTCCTTCTACAAGGCATCAGTTTAAAACCCGAGTGAGTTCCTTCTTAGACTTATTGTATTTCTCCGGAAATCCTTAAGTAAAGGCATCGGTTTAAAACCCGAGTGAGTTCCTTCAAAGACTTATTGAATTTCTCCGGAAATCTTTAAGTAAAGGCATTGTTCTAAACAACTAAGACCTAGTGCAACAGCGATTCAAGTGACTAGCAAAGTTCAGGATGAAGTTAATTTCTTATTTCTTCAAAAGACCGAAAGAGGCCAATCTTTACATCAAACATGAGATTACAAGAGTTGGATACAATCTTCGGTCAGAAAAGAAAGTCATCATCGATGATAATTAAGAAGTCATACAAGATCAGCACAACTTTGCTAGAATAAACACATGAGTCAAGCAGCGGTATGGATTCAAGAAAAAGAAGAGGAGAAATGAGGATTACAAAAAGCATTTCAGTATGTATAAAATCCTCGGCAATTTCATACTCTTTGTCCAGCTTGTCCAGAAGAAGTATGGTCCTCGACCAAACTTGCATTCAAGGCGAGCTCTTCACAATTGAATCCTTCCAGGGGAGAATAAATAGGAGAATCTTCCAGGTAATGCATAATATCCGGATCAGAAGGCGGAGGATCAGTCTTATTTTTGGTCCAGTCAGGAGAAGGAAGACCCAGGTTGGTAAACACTTCAGGATGGCAAACAGCACTATAGGGAGTCGTATCAAAATGAGGATCTTTCCTTAATATCGATTCCCATACTTCGTTCTCACCATCCCGGTACGCCTGCAAGTTATAAGCATTCAGCGTATCAACAAAGGGTTTACTGTGTAAATACTTGAAAATGCAGGCTCTGCGAACGTCAGTTGGAAGGAATTCGGGCAAAGGAATGACAGCTTGCCTTTGAGGTAACGCTTCAGATCCTTTGGCTCCTGACTTTCCAACTCCTCGCTCCAGTTGCCGGATCTTCTCCCTGGCATCATCCAAGTCTGACCGAAGACGCTCGATCACCGAATTCTTTTCTCCTACAACCTCCCAAGCTAATTTCCTAAGGCGAGCAATCTCATCGTCTTTAGCTTCAGAGATTTCCCGAAGCCTGGAAACTTCATTGCTCAGCCTACTGAGTCTAGAGGCTGCTTCCACTTGGTTGTGGAAGTTACCAGTAAAACTCCTACAAACAACTTCCGAGTTAAATAGGAGCAGAAGAGTAACCTTCAAAATCAAAAGATAATGAAGAAAGACTTACATCACCATTGACTTCAAAAAGACCTCGTCTGGAAGTTTGGAAAGAACTGTGCTCTCAGAAGTCATTCGAGCAGCAGTACACCATTGCAACGCTTTGTCAAACTCGTTTGACACTAATTCAGGTGAAGGATGAGAAGGATGAACTACATCAAGAGAAGGATGAGCTGCATCACTTGCCAACCGACGACGCTTCCTAGTGGCAAAATCCTCCGGCTCCAAAGGAGAGGCAGAGGATGCCAAACAAGCTCTAGAGTTGGAAATAGAAGCAGCACCTGCTGGGACCGCACCTTTCCTTAGACGCCAACATAGTTGCCTCAGATGTCCGAAGGGTCTCCGTCGGGGATGCATGAACGATCTCTATAGCAGGGGCATCAACAACGGAGTGATCAAGATCTTCCTGGGAAGAACGAGCGATCACTTCAGGAAGAAGAGGCGTAGGGGTGACATCCGTAGAAACTGTGGGAATCTGACTTGAAGATTCACCAACAGCAGTCGCCTTACGCTTAGAGGATTCACCAGATGAAACCACCTCGCTGGCCCCAACCACCGCCGACACTAGAACGATTTTCTTACAGGATTTTGCCCTAATAAAGTTCGGATCGATTCTGGGAGCCACTGCGTACACGAAACCAGTCGTATTAGTACAAAAACACAACAACACAAGAAACGAAGGAAAACCCTAGTTCTCTGTCAGTTATGAATACTCTGAATACCCATTAAATAAACCCCAAGTATTCTACTATAAAGTTTACTCGGGGGGGAAGGAGAGGAGATTGGTGATAGCAAAAAGCTCACTTGTTCAGAGGCTGATAGAGTTATTGTTGGAGTACGAGGAATACGGAAGTAGAGCAGGAGGACGGAATGTCGCTTTTGCAAATCTAACTTGCAGATAGCAGGATAGATGGAGAGTACCCTCGAAGGCTTTAAATAGCCTCAGGTATTAAGACGACGGTTGAGAGCCAAAGGCAACCAATGGCCCAGATCGAAAAAACACTTTGAAATCCTCAACAAGTGAGATCAACAGTCAAAAGGAGGCGACGTGGAAATAGGCACCTGATACGAGAATACCTCCAACCGTCGCACTACCATTTAGATAATGGATGTATTACCAATTCATTGAAAACAGTGAATGGTATACCAAGGTAAGAAAACGTTTTGACTTTGCAGGTAGCAGAAGGGAAACATGTAGACTTTGCAATAAATGAAGGAGTAAGGAAGAATAAAGGCTAAGGCATCTTTCCAAAACATCTCTTCATGATATCTTTACAAGATTATCATTCGTCGAGGAATGTGAAGTTAAGTGATAAGTTTTATCATTTATATTTTGATATTCAAGACAAGCTTTCGATAGGAGACGAGGAAATATTACGGCAAACATGGAAGAAGTATCTATTCATTAATAAGGAGGATCAATCTTTACAAAAAAAAAGAGAGGGGATAACTCCCTAAGCTTCTTCCTCATTGTTGCTCGAGGAGTCCTGCACAGGAAAGCCTTTCTCAGGATCCTGAGAAGAGCCTTCCTCAGGATTGTCGTTGTCAGAGTCCTCTCAAGTAGCTTGTGACTCGGCCTGTGACTTTTCCTCTTGGAGTGGCGATTCATTAGCAAGATATTCCTCATATTTTGGGTTAGCTGGAAAAGGATCATCCTCTTCCCGAGCCCAGTCAGGGAGATCCATGTTTAACTTCCCGAAGACCTCTCTGTGACACACCTCACGAAAGGGAGTTGTATCGAAGGAAGGGATGGATTCAAGAATTTTTTCCCAGACGTCATTTTGCCCCAAACGGTAAGCTTGGATGTTGAAGGCACCCAGCAGTTTGGAGAAAGGTACGCTGTTCAGGTACTTCCGAACACAATCCTTTCGAAGCTCCGGCTTGATATGCTCGGGCTTGCTAGGAATCGCCAGCTTCAAGTATTCTTCGTACTCTGCGCACTTAAACTCAAGTCTGTCACCAAACAATGTGGCAGCTGCTTTCTGCTTCTTAGCCTCGCGCTTGGCAGCAACAACGCGAGCCGTTGAGGAGTCGAGGGCCTTCTTTAGGGAGTTCATCTCCTCTTCATGTTTTCTCTGCAGCTCCTTAGCAGCTGCCGACAGCCGGTCTATCTCAGAGTTGGCCTTAGCCAAATTCTCTTCACAGGTCTACAGCAAGGAGCCGTTGCGGCCAACCCGGCTCAATGCTTCCATGTGCTGATAAAAACTCAACACGGCATTCCTGGGGAAGAGGAGATTATCAAAAGAAGTCATAAGAAATTATGAAAAAATGAACAAGCAGGAAGACCGATACCTTGTGGACTGACTAACAAGGGCATCATCGTCTAGGGCTTCAAATTCCCAACGATCAGAAGGTATAAGACTGAGGGAGCTCCATTCTGCAGCTTTCTCAGGGTCTTGTGTCACCCTATCAGTCAGCTTTAAGGTCCACTGAGGGGTGAAGACCTCCTCACAATCTTCGGAATTTTTGGATTTTTTATGAGAGGAAGCATCAATTATATCGTGCTTCCTTTTGGTTCGAGCGGAGGAGGAGACATTTGACCTCTCCACCATCGGTTTTTTCCCTTTACCCGAAGCGTCAACCACGGGCCTGATGTTCCTGATACCCTTATAAGAAGGGTCGGGAGAGGAAACAGAAGCTTATTGATCAGCAGTTAAGGCTCTGGGCGACCGTTGCTCAGCTGTCACAAAGGCCCTAGCGGCCTTCACCCGCAAGTTCTCAGGGTTCATTCTTGGAGGCACTACAAAGAAGAACAAGAATCAGAATTACGAAAAGACATATCACTTTAGTAAATTTGAAGGATGATGGTTAGAAGCTCATAATGAGCCAAGCCCCAGTACTGAAGGATGGAGTTATACTCCACCTCAAGTCCATGTATCTCCTGATACCATGGAATTGATTTGATCTTCCTGACGGCTGCCTCATCTTCTTTGGATAAGGGAAGGCCCCGGTTACTTTCAGAATAATACTGTTTCCAGACGGTCAGGAAGTTAAGATCTGACTGAGGCGCTCGACAGAAAAAATATCGTTCGCGCCATCCTTTGTGGTTGGAAGGGCAAGTTCCTTTGGCAAGAATGCTGCCCCTCCAATCAAGTTCAGCCTTATTGTGTTTGGAGAGAAAAACCCAACCGGGAGGATGGGAGATAGAAAGAAGATGAAAGTGCACAAAAAGAGAAAGAGATGGCGTAACGCCAAGTTCAAAACACAAACCCAAGAAGCCGACGATGAGACGTCAGCTATTGGGAAGGAGCATTCCAGGGCAAATGTCCCAGTGATTCAAAATGGCTGAAAACAAAGGATTGAAAAAAGGAAAGCGAACCCCGCTTTCCAGTGCATCTATGTACAGGGAAAACTCTCCCGGAAGGGTCGAATCAACCCTCTCATCAGAATGGGGAGCCCTAATATGATAAGAAGAAGGAAAATCAAAACCCTGGATTGCCAAAAGGAGGGTTTCCTCCTTGTAAGCGGAGGGCACAGAGCCAGGTCCGCCATTAGACTTGGAAGTTTGTTTTAGCTGCCTAGAAGACTCGGCAGTCACCCTAGGAGTCTTGGAAGATCCAGACTCAGGAAGGGCGGAGGAAGTTTCGGCTTTTCTCCCTAAACTTTTTTGGGAAACTTCAGCAAATTCGCGCCAGAGGACAGTTAGGGTTTTGTTATCACTATCCGACTGCTCGGAAGGAAGGGAAGCAAAAGCTTCGTTACCACTACTATTACTGATACTAGGTACCAGGGAAGAAGAAACCCTATTATCCTCCATTACTAGTCTCAGTAAGGTACCAAGAAAAAAAAAATAAAAGACTGGAGACAGGAAGTTTAAAGTTTGCAAAAGGATCAGTAAACTTACTGATTCAGTGAAGCAAAGGCTTGAGAGCGAGAAGGCGCGAAGCAGACAACGAAGGTTCAAATTCCAGACAAAGAAGAATGAAACCTACGAAGACAACGAACCGCTTTTAAGCATCCGCACGAGTGTTCGGGGATCTGAATGATCGAGATTGATTCAACGTCAATGGTTGAGATTGGAAGACGTTTTGAAAGTTTGAACTCACGAATCCAAAACAGGCGTTCGAAAACCGTCACTTGGGTTACGTGAGCCACGATAGATCGACTGCAAAAGAGACGCGTGGCATTGCCCTCACAACGCTCAAGGAAAAGTGACCACCGCATTAAATGTGATATGACATTTAGTGGGATACGCAGAGA